>NW_011966431.1:0-2743 GCF_000949405.1 Vollenhovia emeryi | reverse complement strand
GCCAAAGTAAAAATTCTCCTGGACTCTGACCGTCGTTTGAGTGTAAGATAAATCGTCCAAGATTAAAACCACTCGTTGAAGGGCGTCCAGATCGCTCCATGTCGTCAACGGTCTCCCGCCCGTTCTTAAACTCACTGAACCACCGGAAAACCTGAGCTCTTGACAGGGCGTCGTCTTTGTAAGCCTCCTTAACCAAGGCAAGCGTCTCGGAAGCGGTTTTGCCCAGGTAAAAACAAAATTTAATCGCATAGTGCTGCTCCAGCGAACGGTCCATTTTTGACGTTTTCTGCCGTGACAAAAACTCAAAAACAGCTTTTGCGCCACGCGTGATTCTCACTGTGTCAGAGCTCGGACGCGACTGCCGCCCGGAGCGTTGCTTAGCTTAGACCCCCCACCACAAATCCCGCCTCCAGGGGGCGCGCTGCTGGCGACTGGAGCGCCGCGCGGCGGCCAGTTTCATTACTTTACGGACAAACCCAGTACTTACATTCTACAATATTACAAACTTACTTATGTTTGTATCTATGTTTATAATTTTATAATTTATATTTATAATTTTACATATTATATACGCATCATAACTTTCATTATAATAGAAATATACAGGATGTTTGTTAAAGAGGGTAACGTTGCTCATGGAAAAGTAGAACAGAATAGAAGAATTGTCTACTCTTATTGAGTTTTCGTATTAATAAAGTAAAATTAATCCGTGAATAAGTATGAGTCTGCCAGAGTTGGAGGAATAGACAACTCTGTATCACGCAACTATTACAACTGCTAATCGCATAAGGTGACGAAAGGGAAACGCATTGGAAAGAGTGAAAATTTAACAATCACGAGTAACACGTGGACTGTCTACTGTCGTTAAATCGGACGCTTATCTGCGAATGTTTATTAACTATTACAGGAATCGCAAAATAATAGAGAATTTTTCTATTTAGCTATTGTATTTAGCTATTGTATTTAGCTATTGTATTTAGCTAATCTATTTTGCTAACTTACGAAGAGTATCACACCCATTATCAGTTGTATATGTTTGTGTGTTTGTTTGACTGGATAAGTTTGTTTTATTATTGAAATATGCTAAACTAAGTGTAACGTTTTTGTATGTTGCTTTAAAATTAAATTAAATATTTAATAATTTACTTGGATGGTATACCCCATCTTCCAAGTTGCAAGTTATAAGAAACTTGTTTTTACTAGGCCGAACTATTCTACAAATGCAAATATTAAGTTTTCTGATAATATTAATTATAAACTTGAAAAATGAAATTGTTAATTGAATATTGCTGTGATATGCTTAATAATATGTAACATTTGAAATACTAATTATTCCATCGCATTTTTGTTTATTAATCCGCTTACAAATGCAAATTCTATTCCAGTTCGGAATTTGACGAAGAATTCCAAAATGCTTTAGAACGGTCCAGGGCAGACGAAATAATAGCGGGGTACCAGAAAAGAAGAGAAAACGTTAACGATGTGTAATGTATTATTATATAATTTTAAATAATAATTTTTTATTGTATTTGCTCTGCTTTTATCGGTTATTTAAATTCAGATATGGACCATGCTCTTCAAACTCGACAACAAAATCGAATCGAACAAAATTGCAACGAAAAGCAAAAAGCAGGACAGTTATTTCAAGTGCTTTTATTACTTATGTAAATCAGAAAAAAATCGATCATGAATCAAAATGATAGTGTTAACATTTAATATTATGTTAGCATGTAATGTTAACATAAAATGTTAACATGATCAAATTTTTTCCCGGTAATTATTTAGAGATACGGACCACCCTCCGATGACCTTGCCCTTGACATATGTTGTCAAGGTCATCACCCTGAGTGACTTTCAAAAGGTTTTAGCCGGCGGTCGTTATTCGTTGAAAAGTTATTAACAAAAAAATGCAATGTGAAATTTACCAAGTTTTAGAGTATTCACCCACTCTAGAATATTCTGCTTTACAGAAATATTACAACTCTTGAAGCAAACTGTGACTGTATATATCAGATGTGGGTTAACTGTTCTGTAAAGCACATAATTTCCCAGTTTTAGAATATTCACGCATTCAAGAATATTCTGCTTTACAGAAATATGCAAAAAATTGTGATTCTAGATGGGTTTCGAGTCTTTATAACACGAAATTTACCAAGTTTTAGAATATTCACGCATTCAAGAATATTCTGCTTTACAGAAAAGTTAACCTTTACAGAAAAAAAACCTAACAGAAAAGAATCATTGTACAGTTCCACATGGGTTCCCGACTTCCACGCGAAGCGACACCACTCCACACCGACCACTGCTTTCAGGGCGAAACTAGATCCACGCGTTATACGGCTCTACATTTTTTGTTAATAACTTTTCAACGAATAACGACCGCCAGCTAAAACCTTTTGAAGGTCACTCAGAGTGATGACCTTGACAACATATGTCAAGGGCAAGGTCATCGGAGGGTGGTCCGTATCTCTAAATAATTACCCTTATTTGTACAGTATTATTTCATACGTTTAATACCTATATACTTGGCGCGAGACACTACCGTGTCTCGTGATATAATAAATATCCATTGTTATATTTGGCGTAATTTGTTGATGATATCATTACTTTTGTGGAGAAGATAGTTTTGTAGTGAAGATATTTTTGTAGAGATGCAAAAAAGATAGAGTAACAAAATATATTCGGTCGTTGGAGCTTATACTTGGTGCTTTTTTTACCTTTTTAAAAAGGTAAGTTTTTTAGG
>NW_011966430.1:11221-16061 GCF_000949405.1 Vollenhovia emeryi | reverse complement strand
ATACAAAGATATTTTCCATAGAATCATGCCACTCCCAGGAAATTCTACCACGTCCTGTACTCGTCTTTTTATTATTATCCTTTAAACTTTTATATGTTTGTTTTAAGTTTCTCATTTTACGGTCCAATACGTCTTCAGTAACATTGTAGCCCTTTGACTTAAAATCTTTTGCAATATCTAACCATAATGTTTTTTTTTATTTTTGGATCCCGGAATTTATCTTTTCGTTCAAAATAACAATCCAAGAATAATTTGGTATTCTCTCTAATCCATGAAAAGTTTAGAACTTTGGAATCTGAAATATGATAAATGTTTTATACAGGATTTAGAAAATAGTTTAATACATATATAATAAGAGGATCTATATAATATAGTGTTATGTCCTGTGGACTCCACGATTTCTCTCCTTCGGAAAACCATAAGGAATTTTTTTTTCTCCCTTGGAAACTATAATTTTAGATATCAACGGATATCAACTAGCAAACGCACGACTCCCTTCCCCACAAAAAATTGTTTGTCAGAGTTTCACTTTTCGAAACTCGAAACATAAAGTGCTTAGATTGTTGCTGGTCGATAGTCGTTGAAATGGTAAAAAAGAGGAGAAATAACAGATAGGATGGGATCAGGCCCTTCAGAATATAATAGATATAATAGATATAATAGATATAACTTTATTATATTGTAACTATCATAATCTACCCTTATCACGAATTACAAATGTGTTCGGGAAGCGTCAAGAATGTTCGCTGGACGTAAAGCACTTTAAAGATGAGATCCACGAGCTTGTTTTAACATGTATATTTGGCACTACTTCACAAAACTACAATAAATTCCAGATAAAATTCGCACGAGAAAAAGACGTGGTATCGCAACTGAGAAACAGAGGAGAAAAGGCGTTGCGATTCCGTTGGTTGATGCTTTTATGATGAAGCAGGATCCTTTGTTCCTCCGACGATCACCAATGATCTATCGCCACTTCGAACATTTTGAGGTGACCCTCGGGCTCTTGGCGTGATTGGTGGTCACAGGGCCCGGGAAGACACCTTGCGCATTAGACATGCGCGGAGCGCGCGTTCGCGTGGCTCATTGGAGATCGGCGGAAGGAACGACGGATCACGAACGACAACGTATCTACAGGATAACAAAGAATTATATTTTGCTGACATGGGCTTTTGTGTAGGGTCACGGTGAGTTGGTTGTCGATACAAACACTCACCCGTCCGCAAGAGTGTTCTAGACCATTACGCGAAGCCCATATCAGCAAAATCCAGAAAAGAATCCGAAATAAACTTAATATTAATAATCTCATTCTAGCGCGCATATGCATCAACGCGTCACCCCGAACAAAATGTAATGTCTAGTTAAAATTATCTTTTCTTATAATTCTAAATGTAATGTCTAGTTAAAATTAAAGATACTATACATACATACATACATACGTACATACATACATACATACATACTATTCGCGATTCTCGCAGAACGCTGGAACCACTGCGGATGGCAGCAGGGTGAGAAGACGTGGCAATAGGACTCACGGAATAATGCGCGGCTAGATACCTTATTATATCACGCTTAATACTAAGAAAGAGGATGAGTTGGCTGTAATGCTATTTATCACAGATTAAGAATACTGTTAATAATTACACGTGAGAACCTCTGTAAATGTGAAAGTCTGAGAGAAGTCTATATTCACATGCACGGTCGATTATATTAATCGATGGCCGGCCTGGTGATCGTTGATGCCCGTGAGCCGTATCCACGCTGCGCCGGCGTGCGCCGTGCGTGGTGAGTCTGAGCCGACGTTGATGCTGTACTCGAGCTGTACTCGGATGAGTCGAACTAGTGAGCGATCGTGAGTCTATACACTGAGTCTATTCTCAGGAGAGAAGGTCCACAAAGAGCACTCGAAACTATTTGCACTACAATACGCGTGTACTTCGTACAGTCGCCATGAGACAAAAGAGCGCCGGGCTACGTACGTGAATTCGCGCCGTCGCCTCGTGAGACGATCGGGCATGCGCGAGCAGCGCTCATGCAGCGCTGCACGATCTGACCCGGTAGAGACCCTAGAAGATAGAGACTGGACAACTGGCGGAAGTGTCCACAAAATGGCCGTCAGTGCCCCGATTTAATTAAATCTTGTGCTGCTGTGTCGTGTAAGTAATATGATTTTTTTCATTTACACACAATCTGTAACGAGTAATAATTTGTCTTTACATTATTTCGCACTTTGATTAAAAACTTATAAGAATATTATTTTCGATATATCTGTGATAAACAGTTACAATGTTGTGAATGTTTTCTAACCTTGTTGTACAAAATAATGAACAGTAATAAAAAAATGTGTGTTTTAAAAATTGTATATAAAATGTATAATATAAATATGAAAAATAGAATAAAACACAACATTCAACATAATTATTTTTATAGATATGAAAATGCCAGCTTGTAGTGTACCTCGATGTTCGAAACGTACAAAGAAAGGAACAAAGGTTTATATGGCTCGTATCCCAAGCAACCCAGAAAGAAGAGATATTTGGATTGCCAACATAGACAAATATAACAAAAAAAATTGGAATTCGACAGATTTATTTGTATGTGAGGTAAATAATATATGAGAGGCCTAAACCGACGGTCTCAGGCCGGATTTAAACCCCGAATCTGTGGTTCGGACCAACGCACAACTCACTGCGCCGCGATCGACACTATAAGAATACTAAAATTACATAAAAAATTTTTATAGACCCATTTTGCGAACGATACGTGGGAGAAAATACGCGTTGACGGAAAGAAGAAATTAAAAGGCAATGCTGTGCCCACAATTTTCCCTGCTGAATTGGAAAGTACCACATCTATTGCTCTACCACAACGATGCACCCCCCGATGCACCGTTCCCGGCATTACACCCGCCGGATGCCGCCCGACCGAACACCCGTCGGGCGAGACGCAGGCGCATAGCGCCGCATAAGATTGCGATACACCGGCGCGCCGACCCGCTCGGCCAGGGCCACGAACGGCCCCGGAGACCGCCGAGCGGGCCCGAGCGCGCGTCACGGCCGCGAGCCAGACGCGCCGATCAGCTGGGGCCGCGAACGGCCCCGGAGATCGACGACCAGGCCCGAGCGAGCGACGCGACGGCAAGCCAGGCCCAAGCGGCGCGCGCCGCTACGCACGCGCAACCCCGAGCGGGCTAATCACCCGTGACAATTAGCCCCTATAAAAAGGGGCAACCGAGCGCCAAAAAGCACTCCTTTGGAGACGAGCTTCCGAGCAACAGCCGCTCATCCGCAAGTCTCGATACCTGACTCCTGTCGCACGCTACGCAGTGGGAAACCCGCGATGGAGAGTACTCCGTCACGGTCGAGCTTTCTCGACACTGCGCACGCGTGCTCACCTGCACACCGTACCCGGACACACACTGGGTGGAGCGTTCTCTGCCTCGACCGAGAATTCTCGGGCCCGGGCACATTACCTGACCGTAGATCGGACACCGGCTCACAGGGACCAGGGAAGTGGAGTGTACTCCGCTTCCGCCGAGTTTTCTCGGCACCCGCCGTAGCCCACCGATTCCCGACCAGGCACCGCGCCACCCGCGACCGATTCCTGCGCCGCGAACACCCAAGCCTCCGCTGCACGAGGCCGACCGGGAACCCGCGCACCGCGTTACCGCGAACCGTCATCGTTATTCATATCATATTCATATCATTTCGCGTTCATCACATCTCACATTTCGTTGTACATAATATCATTTCATCCCGCGCCGCATCCGTCCGTCCGTCCGTCCGTCCGCGTTCTTAGAATAAGTGTACATAGTGTATCCACGTCTTTTGTTTAAATATAGTTTGTTACTTTATTTCACCGTAAGTCAGTCTTCGAGTGCTTTCACCTAATCCCTCGAACCCTGCCACAGGCGAGCACAGTCCGCGGGGAACACGATTAGGCAATCGTTTCATATTAACACAAACGTGAATTTCCTTTCTTTGTGCATTTTTGTTAAAAACTCGGCGAACTTTAAATTAGAACCTTTTCATTAAAATAACTATTTTTTAGGATAGAACTGTAGCGTGCCGTAAATAACAAATGACTCTCCCCACCGCGCACAAGTTCCCCGGCACCACTCCGTCCCGCACCTACGACCAAACAGTATAAAAGACGGCGAAAAATCCACCGAGACACCAGATCCCGACCAGCGAGCTGAGCAAGTCTTCCGACGGTGACGACGCACTGAGTCCGAACCGCTTTCAACCTCGCGAGTTGAGCGAGAAACCGAACCGTCTCTGATCCTGACGCGTGTTGAGCGTCTGCCCGAGAACCGCGAGCTGAGCGGGAGATCCTCTCCGAACCATGTCACGCGTTGAGTGACGATCCTCTCCGTGGGCTATCGCGCGCTGAGCGAAGCCTGTAATCCTCGCCACGTGTTGAGTGGCTCGTATTTACAACACCCAACCTAACCGCGACCGCGAGCTGTCACCGGCAAGCAGACAGTATACCGCGCCGACACCGAACATACCGCGCCTGCGCCGCCCGCACTGAACCGCCGTACCGCGCCGAGTCCGAGCAAACCGAACCGCGTACGAACGCACCGGCCCGAACCGATACCACCGCGCCGCCGCCGACCGTATCGACCAATAAATCATCGCCGCGCACAGATTATATACCTTTCGAAGCGCTCGTGCGCCAGATCACGTCAGCGAACCGCCGTCAGAACGGCAATAGTTTATAAGGGTAATTGTAAGTTAGTTATAAGCGATACATGTAGTTTAAGTGTAAATATATTCTAGTAGTTAAGATTACACCTGACTCTCTCTCTTTTCGAATTGCCCACCGCCGGACCCTC
>NW_011966430.1:0-7982 GCF_000949405.1 Vollenhovia emeryi | reverse complement strand
GAGCGCCACGGACTTAAGCGACAAGCCTAACCACGCGCGCGACACCGACCGTGTAAGTTTACGCGAGTACACGAGTTGACGGGCCCTCAGATTTTCGGATCTCAACAACGGCTGATATAATATACAAATATTTTAGTTATATTGCAGTTACAAAAGAAAATTATGTAACGTAAACATAAATAATGTATAACTTTTGTTATATTGCGTGTTGCTCCTTATAGGTTATTATGCACATTATGTATATAAATATATTATTCTCCGTGTGCTGGGTTTATTGCTGTAAGTGCCAGTGTACAATGAGTCGATCATTTAGTCGTTAGTCAGAGTATCATAATTGTTAAGGCAATCAAAGTCTGTAATCGACGGTATTGGCCAATGACCATAGCCAAATACCCTTTCACGACTTAGGTCGGATTCAGACTGAACGCGATGAGCGATGAGCGACGAGCGATATCAAATGGGCGTACAGTCTTTATAGGAAAACTATACGCTTTCCCATATAACCTGTACGCTCATTACGTATGTGTATGGCCCGGTCTACAATGAGTTGTTAGTCGTTAGTCAGAAGTCGGAACTATGTATATGTCAGTCCTTTTTCTTCCACCCAGAAAGGAAAAGAATCAACATATAGTTGCGACTTCTGACTAACGACTAACGACTCATTGTAGACCGGGCCTATCGTATACATATCGTAAGTCCGATCGTAACCCTAACTTTACGATCCGACTTACGATTGCTTACGATACTGACTGACCAACGACTATATACATATAATAATTTAATCATTGTAAACTGGCACTAATATTTTATACAGTTAACTCTAGTTGCATTAAAATAATATATTAATTTAGATGTAATTACCTTTTTATCTCTGTTATCCGATCATACACGTACCGCTTCATTCATCTATATGATATATACTTCCCATGCTACACAAATGCATTCCACAGCACTCACAAGTAAAATTCCTTAGTTGTGTGTCACTGACTTCGCAGTTTCTCTGTATATAAGAGTTAACCAGTAAGCTAAAGTCTGGATTAAAATATTGCAAATTATAAACCTTACAGAATATCGGAAAAGTTTTTATAATTTACATTGTTAAAGTCATGAGGAGGGTAATTCCTCTGAGATGCCACAGCTGAAGATTCAGTTTCACTGCGTGATGTAGAGTCATCAGATACATCATGTTTGTTTTTTATTTCGTTTATGAAACGAGTCGATTTTGCAGACTTTTTACAAGACATATCAATATGTGAGGTGGTCTGTACAAGAGACGAATTATCTACAGATGAATTACTGGACTTTTGTTTTGACAAAGAATCCGTCATACTGATAGAACTTCCACTAGATAGTCTTCCCAGTTTGATATCCTGATTACATTTTATTATTTCTTTGTTTTCTTTGGGATTATCTTTTATACAGGGTGAGGCATTTAAAACTGTTTTTCAGAATATTTGGAAAAATACAAATCGGATTTAAAAAAAGTTGCAATAAAAGTTGTTCACCTCGAAGAGGGTCATCCATTAACATAAAGCTCGATCCCCCTGCACCACCCCCGGGGGCGGGAGGGGGGTGACTTTGAAATCTTAAATAGAAACCCCTATTTTTTATTGCAGATTTGGATTCTCCGTGAAAAAATATGTAACTTTTGTATGAGACATTTTTTTCGTTTCATGATAGATGGCGCTGTAATCGGCAAAAATGAAAATGAGTTGAAAATTGTTGAAAAATGGTAATATCTTAAAAAAAGTGTGCAAATTAGAAATTTGCACATGGCTTCCTCATGGAGGAAGCTTTATGAGCGAAATCTAATTTTCTTCGATGTTTCTTGAAAGTGTGCAAATCAGAAATTTGCACATTGCGTCTACCCTCCTGCAATGCATTCTTACACCGAAAAAATTATATTCTACATTATAGAATATTCTGATATACTACAGAGTATTTCCCACTAAAATAAGCGCCAAGTATAATAATTTAAAAGTAAGAGGATTTCCCTCTAACAAAATGAAATATTCTAAGGAATTAGAATATACCTCTAATGTAGCTAACTAGCATAATAATAGAATATATTCTAATAATGTAGTATATATTCTGTAAATAATTTGAAAAGGAATTCTTGTAAGGGCTGAAATTCAATGAAAAAAATAAGGAAATGCATAGGAATTAGGAATAAAGACTTAAATAGGATAAGAACATTGCTTACCTTAGGTAAGTCTTTATTTTTAATTTTTGTATAATTCCTTATTCTTTTCAATGTATTTAGAGCAAAAAGGTGGCGAGAAAATGTTAAAGTAGACAAGTGGAATACGCAATATGTTTTGTGTATTTTTTTACAAAATATCTTAATATATGGAATCCTATATGTAAATGCTGAAATAAAAGAATCGCTTACAATACATGGATACATGAAATAAAAAGAATCGCTTACAATACGTGGATACATGAAATAAAAAGAATCGCTGACAATACATGGATACATGAAATAAAAAGAATCGCTTACAAATAAACTTACAATACGTGTCTAAAAGTCACATAGGTATTTCCATCAGACCCCACATGAGCAATGGATGGATAAAAAGATACAAGATCTTTGTACTCAATCAGGAACCATTCTGCAGTGGGCCTAATTTCATAGGAGTGCAAGTGTTCATTGAAATTAACGGTCCGTAATCCTGACAAGAGAAAGAAAGGTCGCTTTTGTGCGTTTTGTGGTCTTACTATCCAACACAAGTTTCCAAATATAGGCAAGTCCTCTGCGTAATTAATAACAAGGATCATATTAGATTTGTAGCAGGTACCACAAATAACTGCTTCTTTGACTGCAAGTGATTGTTCCAATTCAGTAGGTAAAATATTTTGAAACATTTCAAAGTTCTCACAATTTACAAGCCTGCGTTCCTTTGGATGGTACTGAATGTTATTTGAGAAACCTCGCTTACTCAAAATCCTTGCACAACATGCAAGTGCATATCTTTTTGCAATTGAAAGAGGTAAATTTTTACGGCAACTCATATTATCTGCTATTCTCTTTATGACAGGGCGATGCTTTCCTTCTAGTCTCATTGACCAAATATTTATCATTGGTCCTACGAAATTCATAATACGAGGATAATGCACCATGAAATGATGTTTAGGTTTCAAGGTCTTATTAAAAACTCTACAATACATCTCATGATGTTCGGCAATTAAAATTGAAAGGTACTCGGTTAACTGCCGTCTAACATATGGAGCTGTCACAATGTCTAGTATTTCAGCAAGAACTATGTATACTCTCCAAGCTTCATCATGCTCAGGCACCAAATCTCCAATTATTAAACCTAAGTGGCATACAAAAAACATCATTTCAGATGCAGACATTTTTAACTTTTGATTGCGAATGTGATCTGCAGCAATTAATGAGGGCTTGTCACCTGAATTACCATAATCAAAGTTCTGAACACGATCATTCAGAGTCTCAAGATTGAAAAAACCCATATGATTAATGAGATAGTCTAATATAGCACATAAGTCATAATGACACACTCCTTCAAAAAAATCATGCATTAAATCGCACACAAGATTCTCATTGTCAGTGACATGGTAAGAGTTTAGAACGTGTCATATACAACGAGTCTTAATTCCTGTTTGAGAAACATTGTTACTTAGTACATCATCTTCATAATTTATTCTATTGCGAAGCATTAAAATATTCTTTCTGAATTGCCTTCTCATGGTATTTTTGTGTTCTTTACAAAATCTGCAATAATAGTGTGCATTAAATGATTCCACAAAGCCAGTTATGGCATGCTGCCCTAAATTATCTCCTAGAATTTGAGACAAAGCAAAATAAATGGTATGCTCTGATTCTGTTTGAATGACAATACCATTTATTTCTAGATTTCTTAGTTCATTAATAACAGGTTCAAATACCTCTCTATTATAGCCATTTCTATGATCACTTAAGAATACACAAGCAACAAAAATATTCTCCAATGAGGAAAGCAAATATTGTGGAATGCATGGGATGCGATAATACATTATTCCCAAGCTGTGGTCACCTGAATGGGAGCCTGTTTGATTATCAGGTTCTACATCATCAAAGTACACATCTAGAGGTAGAACAGAACGATTTTCAAAATAATTTTGTTGTATGTTTCTCCACAGAGGACTTTGCACGATATTTGTAAAGGACTCAGAATTTTGAAGATTTTCAACATTGCTCATTATGGCATTAAAGATATCAGGCAATTCCAAAAACTGTTTTAATGTTTGTTTCATAGAAATAAATTGACCAGTCCATTCAACTGGTGTCAAAGCCAAATTACCTTTAATTTTTTTCATTTTTTCACCTATGCTTATAATATATGACTTGGGACTTATATAACAATGACTCTGTCTCAGGGCATTCACTTGTTGAGTCTCAGTTTCAAGACCAGAAAACATATTGTGGAATTCAGCAAACATAGCATCTAAAGCTTCTATCTCTTCCTGAGGTACATTGTTATTCTTAACTACAGTAAGAGTTTTATCCTTTAACATTTCTAAGAAACCATTTGAAGCAAATTTCTTAACATGACTGAGAATATTCTGTACTTGAGTGCGATTGAGAGTAATGTCATTGTATAACTTGGCAACAAGAGCCAAAGACGACTGAAATAGAATGAGAAATAGAGAATTTTGAAAATTCAAGACAGTTATTTCATGAAATTGTCTAATGTCCACATTGTTCCCTTGCAAATTATTAGGTATATTTTCATTTATAGGCATCAAAGAATTGCCATCTATAGAAGCATTGTCATGATTAATCTCAATGACATTCTCAGGTAATAAGATATTTTCCACTACTTGGACTTCTGAATGGGGTCTGATAGGATGTTTTGTTCTCAAATGTTTCCTGAAAGACTTGACAGAGTCATACTCTCTATTGCAATCATTTTGAGCACAAGTGTAAATACTAAGAACATTAAAAAAATGAATCATCTGCAAATGAGTGCAAAGTGCACCTATTGAGCGCAGAGTTGCATGACATTCACGACAAATATATGACATGCTTCTTACAGCTGATAAAATTAGCCTAAAACCTACATGGAAAATTACGATAAGTTTATAAATACTTTATTCTTTTTTTGAGGCAAGTCCTTTAAGAGAACTTATTAAACTTGCAACTCGAGAGATGTTCTCGTCCTCTTTCAAATATAAATTATAAAAGTAGTGCTGTACAAAATACCATACAACCTTGCACTCTTGAGGATATACTGCGTCTAGAGCATGATATGCCTTTAGACAAGCATCCAGAGCTGCCACTGGTGTTCTCAGCTTGTAACGAATACCATCAATTTGAATATATGTGGCAGTTATGTTTGCCAGTGTCTGTCCGACAACTATAAGGATCGGTTGCAGACGGGCTCCTATGGCATTTAGGTGGGCACAATGCCTTTTAACAGCTCTTCTCAGATCACCTGGAATCTAGAAGTACAGAAAAAACCATTTAGTTCCTAAAAAGGTAGAATTTTAAGAGTGAAAAAAATATTATTTGAACATAATTATTTACAGTCACATGAATAATAAAAAACTTTCTGGCCTCTTGCACTGATGGAATGTAACCTGTGCTCTTCCCTCGTCCTCGCTTGCAGCACAAAGATGGTAGTAGATATAATGTGATAACATCCCGTTTGTCTGCATAAATATTTAGATACGGAATATTACAAGTTGATAAAAAAATGAAAACTAGTGTTCTTACCTGCAGGAGCAGTATGATATTGTTTTAGCAGATCTCTTCCAAAAATATCAGAGATAGAGATCTCGGTCTCTGCTAACTCAATTATTAATTCCTTCGCAATTTCCCACTTTGAGAACAGACCATCCTCCCTTCCTGGAAAAAGTTCCTTAAAGTCTTGATTTAACTGAAAAAATCAATCAATATTCTGTATAGAAAAAGTAAACTTACTATATGTATTTTAAAAAAATTTATATAGTACACTTACTAAAAGGTATCCATTGGGAAGCTTCAAAACATCCCATTTTATTATATATTCATTGACGAGTTGCTCTTCTTCATCTTCACTCTCATCATTTGTATCGTTGTCTTTTTCTTGACCTTTATTGGCTTCACATTGAACCCTTGATCTTGTTTCCAACAAGGTTTTACGCCTAAGAGCATGTGTTACCGACCAATTCATCAACAATGTAGGCCAAGAATCCCGACATTCATGTTTCAGATTTGCAATAGCAGTTTTTATGGTATGGTCTTCTTCATTAATGATTCCTAAAATGATGGGAGAAGATTGCTATTTAAAGACAAAAATCAATCCAGTACCTATTATTTTATTTTTGTACTTAAATTCATCAACTTTCTTAAAACACTATGAATTAATTCCTAAGATAAATGAGAAAATATTCAATGTTATAATACATTAATCATGGTTTACTTTGATTCAAGAAATATTACAAATGAGAAGAAAACCTTACCTTCTAGCTTAGCTGGCTCAATAATTTTCGACTTTTTCAATATTTCCAAGGTACATTGCACTGGAGAAGAAGAAAGGGTTCCAGCACCCTTTTTTTTAAGATTATGTTTAATATTCTTTACCTTATTAGGTAGCTTGCCTTGAGCATTCCTATGCGTTTTGTCAGGAGGAATGTAATAAATAGCCTATGGGACAAAAGAAATTTTTAGTAAATTTGCAATTGCTTAGACACACTATCAATGAAATTTGTAGAAAATAGTTTACTGGATCTTCAGATGGGAAAAGAGCACAGATCTTCTTCACAATTTCTGCATATTCAAACTGGAATGGCCTGCAATTCCACAAAGAATAAACATTAATTTTTATAAGAACGTTCACTGGAGGACTAGCTAACATTGATATTCTAAAATCATTTTTGAGACTTACACATAGTTAATTTTTAACATCTCATGAACTATAGCATTTGTTATTGAAGATCGGTCCCTCTCATTTAGCATCCCCTTCAGTTTATAGTTATCAACTGCTGCCTCTGATTTAAGATCATAATTCGTTAAATATGCCTCAAGATCCTAAAAACAGATAATAATTAAAAACCAACAAAAATTAAAGATGTGTAGAGCAACGATAGAACATTATATACCAGTTCTTTCAAATAAGCAAGGCCTTTGAAAAAAGCTAAACGTTTGTTTGGCTCAAAATTTGACTTTAAGCTTCTTCTCTTTTTAGGTGCTAAGTATTCACTGTTATTATCAGTATCAGATGTTGTACTCTCAATTGTGGAATCGTTGAAACTCCCAGTTTCCGATTTCTTGGCAGTCTCTTCTTTTTTAACAGCCTAGAGAAACAGAATAATGTGAGTTATAGGAATGAGAAACAAGGAGCCCAATGAGGAATGATTAGTCGAAAAGACGTCAAATCAACGACTATTCAATACATTTTATGTCGATTCGACATTGATTTGACATCTTTTCAACCATTATTTCTCACTGACATTGTGAGTGTTTTAGAAACATCAACCTACCAAGTAATTTGACAAAAGTTATCAACTAATTTAGCTATTATAAAAATAACATCGACAAGTGGAAAACATTGAAAAAAGTCACATGGTTTGCTAGGTTAGTATGAAGGTCCTCAAAGCTATATTATTTTTCAAAAAGTTGTATACAACTGTCATATATCATGATTGATGATTATGAACAACACAGATATACACAGTTTATGCATAGTGAGATGACATATGTTAGATAAATACCAGAGATTGTTTTGCTTACTTGATCAATTTCTTCAAGTGTTTCAATTTGTAACACGGGAAGTTGATTATCCTTGTCTATAAACTGACTATTCTCAATACTTAAGATGACTGTCTCATCATTCAAATTACTTAGGTTCTCTGGATTTGTATAACTCTGTTTACTAATCTATAATAGAAAACTCTTACCCAGATAGCAAAATGATGCAAACTTTGTGCAAAATTTGTAACAAACTCGAGCACGCCTTTGTAGCAAAATTGCGACAAGGTGTGTCCGCATTAAGCCT
>NW_011966429.1:9123-16039 GCF_000949405.1 Vollenhovia emeryi | reverse complement strand
GTCCGGTTAGATGACAATGGTCGCGCACCCGAGTGTCGTCTGGCGCGAACGGTTTCTCGCATATGTGACAGTGCGTGGTGCTATTAAATTTCTCATACTGTTCTTTCGAAAGTGTTTGCATGGGAACATTACTCGACAGAATATTCTTTACACGATATGCTAATTCTTCTAGTTGGTCAGCGAACCATGCGATGCAATCCTTGTCACGACGAAACTGATATGTTGATAGCGAGTCGTCATATGAGCAGTGCAGGTAATAAGCGATACTAAATACTTCATGGTGCTGATATGTCTTCGGATCCGTATCCATCTTTTTCAGGATACACTCCAAGTCGGCGTAGACGACAAACGGCACACGTTCCTTCCTACTGTGATTGTTAAAACTGAGCCACTTGTCCTCCTCGCTGGGTAATATGATCGCGCAGTCATTCTTCTGTTGACAGTCCACGCTGTGGGCTTGCAACTTGACGTTGGAGCTAAAGTAGTGCAAACATCTGGAAAGACAAAAATTTTTATATATATATTTTTTCAAATAAAATAAGTTTCACAAATCTTGTCGATACTCACCGATCGCAAATGTATTTCTTCTCCTTGTGTTTACTGAGCTGAGAACTGACGAGGCGGGATAAATTCTTTATCCAGACGAAGTGACCCACTTCAACATCTCCCTGATCTTGCAGGTATAATAGGTTCACGTGCTTCTCCTTCTTCTCATCAGCGACTCGTAGCGGTACGATTGCGCGTTCACAATTGTTCTTTTCATCGATGCTGTATACATTGATGGAAATACTGTTCAATTGTTCAAACTTTTTAATACCACTTAATGTCATTGGCATTGGAATGTCTCGCAGGTTTAACACATCACTGTAATGCGGATACGACGACTCGCGCTCCGCGTGTCTTTCAGCCGGATAGAGAGCAGCGACCACCGACCACGCGAAACATGCATTGTCCATGGATTGTACGTTGATCACTGCTTTCTTTCGTTTCACCACTTCTGGCATGTCTATATGGCATCCCGCGCGCATAGGATTGCACTTGTTCACGTTAATGGTTACGTTGTGTATACGCGCCAGCGCCCACCCGCTATCACGCTCCTGAAACTCTTCGAGTTCAGCTAGAATCGGACCGATTATGCGCGACTCGTACCACTGTTGTAGGTCCGTTGTAATAAACAGTTCATAGTTTTTTGTATTTATGCTTTTATTTGCACGTTTATCACCCGCCACAAACTCCCCGTTGAACGCGGTATTCACCTTTACACAATTATAGCGCTCGATAGCGTCTCGCACGTGCTCGATCACGATATCGCGAGCGTCCTCGAGAAATTTGCGCGGTTCAATGTACTCCGCGTTAATCACCGCACCGGTAAGCACGCGGTTTTCGAACGCGGTGTCGATCTCGCGCCACGACAGTTGCGCTCTCGAAGAAGTTCCAACACCACCACCCCCGAAATGTACGAATCGTCTTTCAACTTGGCACTTGACACTCTCGAGTCGCGCGATTCGAGCCACCAGCGATTGTCTGTTACCGATGGATAGCCTTGGACGTTTGACACGGCTGTGTTCCTCTAGCTCAGCGATACACTCGTAGCATTGTTGCAGCCACCCCAAATAATTGTACAATCAAACGAACTCGTAGAGTGAAGTTCGATTGAGATTATGCCTGGTGTCTCGTCCGGATGGATAAACTATGTAGTCATGCTTTCATGCCCATATTATCAACAGAGTTCACAGTTATTATAAGAAAAAAGGGGGCGCTTCCGCTCTGTAGCGCCACGCACGGTCCTCGGCGCTGCGCGCGCGTGCAGCCTCATTTCTTCAAAGATATAATTGTAAGGCAAATCGCCTAGTAACATAGCGGGAGAGGAGGAGCTGTAAAGCTTGGGTGGGAAGATCCATCCGGACGAGACACCAGGCATAATCTCAATCGAACTTCACTCTACGAGTTCGTTTGATTGTACAATTATGCCGTGGTGTCTCGTCCGGATGGATAAACTATGTAGTTGTTTAAAGAGGGCGATTCTGCCGTTAACACAATTTATTATCCTCCTGTGGTATAAAATATACCTAATTTGTGATAAGCCTTATCTAGTCTTATGGCGGGAAGGCGCGCCTTTATTGTAGGGATAAACACAGAAAAAATTAATGCCCAATTACCTGGATCAAAAATAAAAATAAAAGAAAAAAATGTAACCAGTAGCCTGAGAACGAAAATAAAATGGAAGTAATCCTGTTTACGGTAACAATACGGAATCGCTAAATTCCTCTGGGGTAATTATAGGCCGATTGTAAAAGGACGCAAAAACGCGAGACTCCCCGGACCAGCCTGCAGCTCTTTTAATGAGGTCCGTAGAAACTCCCCTCCTAGCAGCAAGCAAAGTAGAAGCGTGTCGAGTACTATGAGCTGAGAATATGTCAACCCGTATACCACACTCCTCTAAACCGCTACTAATCCAACGACTTATCGTTTGGACACCTACCGCCTTATGAGGTTTTACGCAAGCGATAAATAAGGAGTCACAGTCACTTGCACGCATATTTTTAGTCAGGCCTATATAGTGCTGTAACAGAGAGAGTACGCAAAGCTCCGGATGATTAACGAAACGAGAAAAGATAAGTAACGGTTGTGCACGACCGGGAGCTGGCGTCTTAAGACGATCCGGAACTCGGATTATAAGCCTATCATTAGAGAATGAGATCTGTGACATTTTGATAGCGGTAAGAGTCTGGGCGCGTTGTCCTGATCCTAATGCTAGGAGAAGCACAAGTTTTTTGGTAATAGTACTTAATGGTAGAGTGTCATATGGGAAAAGTGTTGCTAATTTTGCAATTACGGGTGCCGGATCCCATAAATAAAGTCATAACGGGGCTTCTGCGGCTTAATGACACTAGCACCCTTACAGAAACGCCTAACGAGGGGGTGATTACCGACGGCTTTATCGGACATGAGAGAGATTGCTGAGCGCATAGTGTTAAGAGATGAGTACGAGTTCATGTGCTGGAGTTCCTGCGTTAGGAACTCGAGTACCCGGTCAATCCCTGCGGAAAAAGGATGGATTTCTCGGTCCTGACAGAATCTCCACCAGCCTCGAAGGGGGCCAGAGTATTGCCTGATTGTGGCTGAAGAGAGTGAAGCTAGAAGAGTCTCTAGTGCTGCAGGTGGTACCTCTTGGTGCTGGAAGGCCTCCCTGATAATTTCCCTGCCGCCAGGGAAAGGTTTCTCCACTCTGGGTGTTGGTTCCTGAAGGGGGAAGATAATAGTGAATGAGAGGGTGGTAAGATAACAGGCTCGGAGACCAAAAGACGAAGGAACATGGGAAACCATGATTGTGAAGGCCACCATGGCACAACTAGAGTTCCTGTTGCCCTTTCGTCTATTATTTTACGCAGAATCCTGGGGATCAGGATAAACGGAGGGAAGGCGTAAAAATAAAACCGGTGCCAGGACAGTGTAAACGCGTCAATTGCCCATGAGCCTGGATCAGGGAACCAAGAGACATAAATTTCACTTTTAGCGTTAATTACAGACGCGAACAAGTCAATGTCAAAAGGACCAAATCTCTTATCAATTATAGTAAAAGCCCGTTCTGACAATGACCACTCGGTGTCAGTGTCAGATACCCTTGACTCGGAATCTGCAATGACATTGTCAATTGAGGCAATATATGAAGCGAAGAGATAAATATTGCGGTCCTCACACCATCTCCACATGTCTCTAGCGATATCCGACAGAATGGGATATTGCACTGAACCAAACCTGTTTACATATGATAGCGCGGTAGTGTTATCTATGCGCAAAAGAATATTACAATCATGGAAATTTGATGCAAAACATTTTAAAGCATAAAATGCGGCCTTTAATTCCAAAGCATTGATGTGAAGAGATTTGTCCTCGGTTGTCCACCAACCGTGTGTGCGTTGATTCCCACAAGAAGCTCCCCAGCCCGTTAGGGATGCATCAGAGAAGATCTCACGGGAATAAGGACCTGAGTTGATGTTATCACACTGATTAACATTAGAGAATATTCGTATCCACCATTTAAAGTCCTCCTGCAGATAGGCCGGAATTAGCATTTGTTTGCTATAATTCTCAGAGTGAGTATCAAGGGCTAGAAATTTCTCCCTTTCAAATCTTTTTGTATACAGTAGACCATACTTAACTGCAGGGCAAACTGAAATGAGGGATCCGATCATGCTTGCAAACTCCCTTATAGAGCATTGTGACCTTCGTGACATGTCTCCTGTCAACGCTAGAAGTTTGCTTCTTCTGTCGGGAGGAATGGCAACCGATTGGTGTTTTGAATCGAAAATAAAGCCTAGGTATCTGCACCTACAGGAAGGATTGAGCTGGGACTTATCATAATTAATTAGGAAGCCCAGGTATCTAAGTAGATTTAAAGAGGCGTTAACGTTCCTTTGGCATTCCTCCACTGTATCCCCTAGGAGAAGGAAATCGTCTAAATACGTGACCGATTGGAAACCCTTTTCGCGTAACACCTTGAATACGGGGCGTATAATCTTAGTAAAAATATACGGGGCCGTAGACAGGCCGAAGGGTAAAGCCGTAAACTCGTACAGCACATTGTTCCACTGAAAACGAAGGAATTTTCTGTGAGAAGGGTGAACTGGTACCAGCAAATATGCGTCCTCAAGATCTATTGACGCCATTCTACAGTCTGGGGTCATAAGACGGATCACTGTGCGCCAATCCTCCATTTTGAAATGTGGAGGAGAGATGTACAAGTTGAGGTCTCTCAAGTTTAAAATAAACCGCATTCCTCCTGATGATTTTCTTACAAGAAAAAAGGAGGACAAGAACTGATCGTCTGAAGGGTTGGCGATAACTAAGGCTCCCTTCCTAAGCAAGCGCTCGACCTCCATTTTACAGTGCTCTAACTCAGTTGGAGACAAAGATGGTTCTCGTAAGGAAATACGAGGTGGAGGTAGTGTAAGGAAGGGGATTCTGTAGCCCTCTATCGCCTCTATTACTATAGGATCTGACGTTACCCCTCTCCATCTATCCGCGAAGTGAGCTAGTCTGCCTGCTGATTCCGATGAATCTAGTGTCGGGCCCGGGCTCTGGATTGGGATGTCGATCTCCTGTTGCGGCTCGGCTGGAAAGCGCCCCTCCTCGAGTGGTGAGCCGATGAGGTCTTGCGAAGAGGGGGCTTCGAGTTTCCCTGCGTTCGTTGTACATCACGCGAGGGAAAATTTTGCTTTGTTTGATGAGTTGATGCTTGACGAGTCTGTTGACCTCGTGGTTGATGAGCTATTTTAGCCATCCTGCGAGCGACCTTTTCCACTGATTGGGCCGCACTGATCTCCTCTACAAAGTTGTTGCCAAATAAGGTGTCGTCAATAGGGGCGGAGTCAGATACGGTTTTTCCCAAGAAATTTAGCGACGGCACGATGAAGGCCCTTCTCGTCTGGGACAGTCGGAAATGGTGATCCGCCAGTAAACGGATACCGTCTGCAAACTTGCTGATGGCAGTTTTACTTTCTGCCGATGCTCGGAGATGCTCGAATCTTGAGATTTCCGAGAGACCCGAACCAAGCGCATTGAGCGCGGCCCCTACTTGCAGCTGAGAAGCCGTCTGGTGCTTGTCTCTAGCGACGACTGTAGCACCCAAGTTGGGAAGAATTTCCTTATTTATCTTTGGCGGGCTGAGAAAAGCTAGGTCCCCCCGCGGTTCGTGCTTAGTAAGGAGGTTATTTCTTAAATCTTCTTTAAGACCCGAGCGTACCTCAGATTTTGTCGTGTTAAGGATGACTGACGACCATGATGCCGTAGCGGGTTGCTGAGTCTGTTCGCCGAACAGCTCTAGGATGAGTATGTCTGACTCGGACCCCGCCTCGCTAGGCCTATTTACCTCATTCGTCGCTGTAACCACCGGGTCCTCGAAGGTAACAGTATTATTTCCTACCCGAGTACCTGATAGGGGGGCATTTTCTAGATCGCCGCCTTGGCCATTAGGCGCTGTCTGCTCGCACGCAGGGACGGATACCTCGCCGGGTCCGTCCTGAGCAAACGCAATGTCCTCAGATGGGACAAGACTCGCCGGTCTTTGAATATCCTCCGACACCTCGCCGGGTGTAGGGGACTTGCGATGCTTTATGTATTTAAGGAACTCGCTCAGACTCTGTATGAGTCTGTCCCGAGACCTCGAGCGATGCGTCGAGGGGCTCGTCGAAGGTGAGCGAGACAGGTTAGATCTCGAACGCGACCGTCTATTGCGAGATTTACCACGATGCTTATGTCTGCGTCGTCCTGATGAGCTCGGTGATCGGGATCGCTTATGCTTCGGCATGTTAAAACTAACGATGAATAAGAAGAAAGGAATTTAAGTAACACACTATAATAAGCTCTGCTGACTTTCTGGGAACAGAAAACACAATGAGGCTGCACGCGCGCGCAGCGCCGAGGACCGTGCGTGGCGCTACAGAGCGGAAGCGCCCCCTTTTTTCTTATAATAACTGTGAACTCTGTTGATAATATGGGCATGAAAGCATGACTACATAGTTTATCCATCCGAACGAGACACCACGGCATAATCACCCAATGTGGTGATCCTGTGGGCTCGTTCCACCAGATCTTGCTCTCGTTGCTCCATGTTGTCGCGCTAGCGTCTTTTCAGACTTTATACTGTCCACAATGTTTTTCTTCTCAATCTCGTATGAAATCTCCTACTGTGGTACAGCGGGCTTCCGGACGGATTATATATCATAAAAAAGTCACTGTCAGCAGCCAGGTTTCGGCGCTTGATCTCATACCATGAAAAAATAATATTAATACGCGCAGCTGTGTCGGTGGTAATCAAAGGCATCTTCGGTGATATCTATTACATGCTGACGCAGTAGGTGCGAGTTTAAACGTGGAACTCTCTGACATCATGCATCTAGACAAGAAAGACTTT
>NW_011966429.1:0-6300 GCF_000949405.1 Vollenhovia emeryi | reverse complement strand
CCTGTATATTTTACTAGTAAAATGCATGGTAAAATAAAAAAAAGTTCTCATAAAGTTCTTCAAAATGCCATGCTGTTCCACGATTACATGATTTTCAGGGTAAATTTTAAAAGGAAATTCTCTCGGTGTATATATTATAATTATGCCACTATTATGGTAAATTTGTACAACCGTGATAATCTAAGATCTGAGACACGTACAATCGCGATTCGGCACGACCCTCTGGATTTCCTGGCGTTGGGTCATCGCATTTTCCCGTCGTCGCAGACGGAAAGAGAAGAATGAGATTAACGCACCGCGCGACCTCCTCAAGGTAAACCCGATCTTCGTCCACGAGCTCGCTTTTATCATCTGCGTTGCGATTTATGCAGTCGAACACGGTCAATCACCTCCACCTAAAACTAGCTCTAGTAATTAACAATTAGCTTCCAATATGTCTCGACTTGTATAAGAAGAAACGAGCGAGGGAAACTCCTTTCGTCCCAAACTTGTATACAGATTACAAAGTTGCTCGATTAAAAGCCGGCGAAAGTTTTCGGTCCTTTCCTTATCAAGAATTAACCTGGTATAGAATTTTGATTCATCTCTCGTTTATCTACCAGAGCGTTCATGTAACTGTTCACTCGCGCGTTCGGACCTTCGGAAGCTCTTTCCAAGCCTCTTCCAGGGCCTGGAAGATCAAATTCACGCCAATGCGCCGCTGCTGAACGGGGTCTCGGACGTGAATGAACGGTCAATTCGCATTTCGTCCGGCGGAATGCTCGCGAGTGCCATGAGCCTCGATGATGCTAGGCGCGAGGCCGTAATTCATGTTGGCTGAGCGAGCTACAAGCTGGGACTTGGCCGAGCCGTTAGCTCATTCTCGATACAGATACCTCAGTTACAACAATTTTACCGATACACTGTGTAGTTGGGCTCATTTTGAGAAAATTCCGAGGGATCACTTTCACTCGAAGCACATCGCTCGCGTCCGTAAATGTTCGCGAGAGCAATGGCTTCTTCTGTGACTCAATCGTCTTTTAGTCTTTATAATCGTCCGCCAGTTTGTCGGAGGGAAAAGGGCGCTCGAAGAGGACTTTTCGCGTTAGAACTTCGGGTTCGTACGAGCCCGAGTCCGCTGCTGAGTTATGCCGGCTCGTTACCGGTATCTCCCGTATCGGGCCGAGCCGACGTCACGGCGAGCGAAGGTATTCCGGACGTCGCCGTCGCGGGACCGTCGGTTAACCTGGCCCAGAAACCGAGCCGGAACTGCCGGTGGAATCAATGACCTTGAGCGCGCGAGCTCTACTCATGGTCACCGGCCCCGGGAGGAAAGTTTCAGCGCCGAGAGCTTTCAACGGCGATGACAATTCACATCGGCGACTCTGGGCCTACGGTAGTTTCGAAACTGTAAATACATTTGTATCGTAATTACGCATTTAATTATACGTTTGCGCTGAGAAGAGTCGAAAAAAGGGGGCCGAAACGTGCGCCAGGAAATTTTAATTGAATCTTTTCGCGCGATAATAATTACCGCGCTTGGCTCTGATTGCTTATTAGTAATTTGAATTTAATTATACGGTCGTATATTATTTTATATGTTCTTCATTTTACTATAATGCCGCGCAGTCTTTACTTCCCGCGTTGATTGCTACGTCGATAAATGCGGAGTTAAAATTAATTTAAAAATAAAAATCTATTCAGACCGCGTCGAGGTGAAGTTAAACTAAAGAGACGTCTGGATCCGCGCGAAGGCGGAAACGGTACGTCGTCGTTGAGGAATGAAATTTGGTTCGTGTCGCGCCGAGGGCGAGAATTCGGATCACGACTCGAGTCCGGGATCCGTTTTCCGTGCCGCGAGGTAAAATCGTCGAGGCGAGATTCGGTTCTTGCGTGATGTGAAATGAAATCGCGTTGGAATCTCGCGTACGGTTGACGCACCGTGTCCGGCACGCGAGTGACGTACGTACGTGTACTCTCGCGCCGCAAGAATGCGAATTTCCATTCGTTATCCGCCACGAGATCGCGTTTAGAGATCCAGGCCAGTTCCGCCTCCTCCTCATCGAAATACGTCGTAATTTCTCTCCTCGCGGTGCGTTCGCGCGAACGCTACTTTCCTAACGCTACCGATTTTACACGAAAGCCCGAACTCCGAGGATCGCCAAAGATAAATCGCGATAAACGAGACGCGCTCCTAGAAATTGCTCGAGGCCCGTTAAATTCCCGCTTCGGCCAATTTCGTGACGAGACTTTAGGCACGTTGTAACGAAAAGGAAGGAAACCCATTGGAGCAACTGAGGACTCAACGATTTATTAATCCTCAGAAACAGAGCTTGCTATCTTGACTTTTTTTCATCAAAGATACACTGAGAAAATTTTTCATCGGATAAACCAATTAGACAGTGTTTCCGATGATTAATTTTTCCGAACAAATTATGGATACATCCGATGGAATGCAGTTACCGATGAAATTTGACTGAAAACCGATCACATTTTTTTCATCGGATATATTCGTTTGTTATTATGTAATTGGATTATCCGATTATATTTAATCGGACATTTTTCTCAGTGTACAGACGCAAGATAAATTTTCAATGAATTCGGTGAAGAGATACAGATACAAGTTTTCTTCAATTCCTTCGATTTAGATACAGATACAAGATGCACTGAATTATTTTTCCGGTGAAAGATGCAGGTACAGATAGTCGCTGTATATGTAACTATATTTATGTTATATTATATGTTATATATTTGGTATGTTTATATTTATATTTATATATTATATATGGTATGTTATATATTTAAGAAAAAGATACCGAGCTCTGCTCCGGAGTCAGAATTCTCGATGCTCAGTCGTTTAAAATAAGCGACTTTTTTTAATTTGTCGGTTCCTTGTTTACAAGCATTGTTACTGAACCGAGAGTTTATTTTGAAATCATATAAACACAACTTCAAGTAAATTCGGTTTAATAATTCTTGACAAATGATTAAAGATATGTTGAACGGATTATCTCTTTCAAAAGGCAGTATATTAAAAATAATTAGAGAAGACGCGATGTTGGTTTAAAAGGTATTTATTCGTATCTATTGAATGTAGAGAGTACGGGAATTTTATAGCATTTAGGATAATTTACACAAAGATAAGTATTAATTAAACAAATTATCGTGGGCAATAGCCCGTATATGTATCACATAAAAACAGCTTTTTTTGTACGTCAACTTAATTCTAAATATATTTATCAATATTTTTTTTCCGCGATCGTCAGGTGTAATCAAACACTTAATAATATTATTAATAATAAAATATTTTTCTACAAAGTAAAATAGCAATGTATTAATGCTTGTACTAATAGCTTATCAGTTGATTGGACTTTTAATCAATAATTTGATTGGATTTTTAATCAATAATCAATAAGTTAATCAATAATTTAATTTTAATTAATAAGTTTCACTTTACCACGTTTAAGGGGGCACCCACCCCTGAAATTTAAAAAAATCGATGAATTTGTCGGTGAAACAAGACGTTGTTCCTTAAAATTAGATATAAAAATATATTGTAAGTATCATACTTATAATGTTGAGAAATTATTCTTTAACTTCCCCAACTCCCCCTGCATAACAAAAGGTCATCTAAGATATATCTTACGATATATATATCGTAAACAGCTCTGCTGCTGTTCGTGCTTATTGCTAGGCAGTAACGCGTGTTTAAACTTATCCTGACTCTTACTTTGTTCGAATTTGGTTTTCTGAGTGTTCAGTATTTGATCCTGCGCGAGATCGTTAGAACTCAATACCTGCAACGACTGGTTATACTTTTGAGAAGAATTGTCGAAGGTCGTCGCGGTGGTAGCAGCGCTATGAAAACCAACGAGATTCGACGAACTCTGAATCTGATAGACGGCCGCCGGAGAAGATGTGTGAATGCTCGTCGTTTGATTCGGGTATTGCTGTAACCATGACTGTAATTCGCTTCTTGATTCCCAACGTTGGATTGCAGCTGTGCACTTGCCGCTGCAACCAATTGTTGATTATTGCCGATGTAGTTTTGCGGCGCGTTGTTGTGTCCGCGACCCAACAGGCTCAATGTCTGCGGCATAACCGGGTGGATCTTGGTCAAAGAGGTCTGATAGATCTGCGACTTCACCGAGAAGCTTGGCGCCACGCTCGACACTGGTTTCTGATGACCGCCCACGGTCTGCTGCAAATTTCGATGTTGATTTTGCGTGGTTTGCACAATCGACGGAACGGTAACACCGACGAGATTCGACGTCGTCGATGCACCGCCAATGCCGGTCACATTGTGCTGCTTCTGCTGAAGATTGCCATTTTGATGCTGTTGCTGCTGTTGCGTCTGCTGCTGGTACTGATGGCCCTGGTGAAGACGAATACCTTGCGACAGATTGTCCGGGCTGAAGCTGTCCCCAGTGTTACAGATGTTATTGTAGTTGCAACTTGACTGGATCGTCGCGGGTTGATTGCTGAGATTTTGATTGCTTCCTAGTAATTGAGATTGCCCTAAATATTTTAGATGGCAATTAGATTCGCGTTCAAAATCACATTTATATTTATCGATGAGATAACAATTTTATAGCGTTTACCAATATTGGAAATTCTCGAGCATTTACAGTTGCAAAATTATCTCTTCAACAAAGAAAAGATCTATCTCAAGTAATTTTGAAAGTTTTAAATAATTATGTGAATGCGTAGTGTTAAAAATTTTACATCTTATAAGCGAACGAAAGTACTCACCCTGAATGTGCGATTGCGACTGGCTGTGAACGATTTGGTGCCCGTATTGCTGAAAGGTCGGCCGCTGTCCCAACTGGGAGGCGCTCGCCGAGTGCTGTATTTTATTTTTGTTCACGTCGTCCTCTATAGCCTTGAAGTTCATCGTGAACTTGGTGTTGTATGGCAGTGTCTGATACTTGGGGTCGTTTTTGTTCAGGTTGAAATCGTTGTCGTTCGGTATGTGCGAATACGGCTCGATCGCGGCGATGTTGCCGGCCGGTCTCAGCTTACCGCCGTTGTTGAAGCCGTCGAGCTTCGTATCCGGGAATCCTGTGTTGTTAACGCCGCCGCCGCCGTTAGGACCCACCTGATGCGTCAATCGTTGATTCAACGCTCTCTTGCGCTGGAGACGACTCTGGAGTTGAGCTATTCGCGAGTCTATCGACGCTATCTCAGCCTGCCGTTGCGCCAAGGCCTGCCGTTGTTGGGACACCACTTGATTTTGTTGTTCGTTCATTTTGTTGCGATACTGATTGAGAAAACAGAAATTAGCATTCTTTATTGCGAAAATGTACATTATAATAGTATCTTAAGATACATAAAATTATTCTTCCTTACCGTCAATACATTAATGAAATACTGAAGTTATGCTGTAAAAGGTGTTGTAATCAGCATTATGGTTCAACATTTGGTGGATATATGTAGACAACATAGTAGAAATATTTTTACTATGTAAAATTTACTATGTAAAAATATTTCAACTATTGTTTTATTGATGTTGGGCTCCTGGATGGATCCAACACGGCTACGTGGCCAATAGGCAGACTATTGGACCATAATTTACTGCCACCTGTATCAAATCAAATAGTAACAAATAGTAAACTAGGCCTATGAGGTAGTGGGGGATGTCCTCCTGAGGGAAAAGGACAACACCAATTTATTTGGGTATCTATCTTCTTCTAGTGTACGTGATCACGTGGGCGTGTTCACGTGATCACCTTCAGATCACGTCCACTAGAGGAAGACAGATATCCAAATAAAGTGACCCGACTCCGAGTCAGCGTGCTTTCACATGGAGCGTAAAATGCGTAGCGTAACCTGCGTATCACCAATCACAGGATCATGCTGATAGAACCGTTTCAATAATTCCGTTGAACTAGTCCTGTGATTGGCGATACGCAGGTTATGCTACGCAACTTACGCTCCATGTGAAAGCACCCTCAGAAAATCGAAAGCTTTTTTTTTTGATGAAAAATTACTTGCGCTACGTACCTTTTTTTCGCTACTTCATTATCATTGTCGTGGAGGCCGACGACCCCTCGATTGTCGAGACATGATTGTCATTGACGCGCCTACATTTACACTTCTTATTGGCACAACCGCACTAAAGCAGATAAAACTACTTCGATAATTAAAGTTAAGGCTAAATAAAATTGAGCCCCATCTATAGGAAACAACGATATCTTCAGTGGTTGGGTTTTGTTGAAACTCATGGTTATCTGTAGCGAAAACTCGCCAATGTACAGGTAAATCCATTATAATTTCACTTCTTTTTCTTTCACACCGTCGTCAGGAGAGCTTAAACAATTA
>NW_011966428.1:5229-16037 GCF_000949405.1 Vollenhovia emeryi | reverse complement strand
GACTGGGGGGAGGGTGGCACGCTCTTGGTCAGCGGACGCCCGGCCAAAGGAGCCGCCGGAGCCTAAAGCGGCACACAGACGGTTCCAGGCCGAGCGCCCGCCTAAGCTCCCCCACCACGACAAGGTGGCGCGCCATCGGGGGAGTGGGAAGAGACCTACCCTGCCTGCCTCGAAGAAGCAGGAGAGAGGGGGTGGTACGGGGCGGCTCCCGGCGGGAGGAGGCAGCAAGCCGGCTACCCGATCCGCGCGGAGTCCTCAGGAGACCGCCGCCGTTTCCATTACCGTCCCCAATAGGACGAAGGAGTCGTATGCCGCCGTCCCCCGGGCCGCGAGAGACAAAGTGTCTCTCGTAGGCCTGGGGGTCGACGGCATGACGATGAGGAGAACTGCCAATGGGGGTCTCCTGTTAGAGATCCCCGGCGAAGACCGAGCAAGGGGGGCGGATACCCTTGCTCGGCAATTGGAAGGTGCCCTTAAGGGCATGGGAGCCGGGGTGTCCAGGCCCGGCAAGACCGCGGAGGTGCGGGTGTCGGGCCTGGACGATATGGTCTCCGAAGAGGGCTTGGCTGAGGCCATTTGTAAGGAGACGGGTTGTGCGCCGGGTGAGGTCAGCACTTATATGCTCCCTCGATATCCTGGCAGACGCATGGGGGTGGCATATGTGCGGTGCACGAAGGAGGCCGCACGTGCGCTCACGACAAAGGGAAAACTGAGGGCGGGATTCGCATGGGCGACCGTTTCGCCGGCGAAGTCCCGCCCTCAAAGGTGTTACCGGTGCCTGGAGGAGGGACACCTGGGGCAACGGTGCACCAGCGGTGTAGACCGGAGCAAGCGGTGCTACCGCTGCGGTCTTGCGGGACATACCGCAAAGGAGTGCCAGGGAGAGCCCAACTACCCTTTGTGTGCAGATTTGGGCCTCCCGGCTGGCCATAGGTTGGGTGGTGAGGGGTGCGGCAAGGCGTCCGCCAAAGGACACAAGTCCAAAGGGGATCAGACACGCCCCCCCTCAGTACGACCCCCTAATCGAAGGGGGAAGAGGATCAGGGAATCCGACTCCTCGACGGGGGACACAGTAGTTATGTCCTCCCCTAGGAAGGAGGTGCCGGCGTCAAAGTCACTGTTCCCCACTGGGCTATGTGAGTCTGGGGATGTGGACACCGCCGGTGCTGGGGGGGGGGGAGGATCCATGGAACTCTCCCCTCCATAGGAGTAGGGGGCAGAGAAGGAAACATCCTTCTCTACCCCGGGTCACACCCCCCCTGTGTGACGAGGGAAAAAGGGGGATGTTTTAGGGGGGGAGGTTTTGGCGTCCAGGTCCCGCTGTAAGAATAGGCCTGGGGTATCTCCTGCCTGTCATAAGAGGCGATTAAAAGGAGATTAGCCGGGAAGTCCGTACGGACCCCTGGCGGGCGGGCGTGGGCTGGAGACCCAGGTCCGCCCTCCCCCACCAGTAACTAGGGGAAGCGGCGAGGGGCCGGTGGCACCCTCGCCGCGGAGCGAAGGAGTCGGCCCTCTTCAGGGCCAGGGCCAATTAGGCCCAGAGGAGTGCGCGAAGTTACGCGTGGCGCGGGGACTGTGCGGGAAGACTGCGATTGTGTACCCCGGCAGTCCCCATATAGCGCATAGAAGTCCACCCCCGGTGGTTTTAGTGCGGTAGGCGTCTCCATTGCACACTGGCCTTGGGTCGTCAATTGCCCAAGTGCCAGGGAGACGAGTCCCACACACCACCCGTCCCCTTCTCCAGAGGGGGCGGGTGACGGTCCATGAGAATTTCCACCGGGTCAAAAAAAAAGCCCCCGCAGAGTTCTATCGAAAATCCTAATGGCAAAAGTCTGTGTGATTAATACTTTTATAGTTATGCCTATTTCTGTGGTACTGTTTCTTGATTCTTCAACTTCGTTTTTTTTACTTTCTCGTGCAGAACTATTGTTAAAATGTATCAAGAACTCTAGAACTATGCGAAATCTATCCAGAACTCCATTAAAAAATTAGTTTTTACGAAAATGGGGGGCTGAAGTTAGCCCCCCATTTTTAAAAATTCATTTTAACGTCTTTAATGGGCAGAACTATTTCTAAAACCCATCAAGAACTCTGGAACTATTGTAAATCTATAGGGAACTCGTAAAAAAAGTTAAATTTTTAAATAATGGGGGGCTAACTTCACAGGGGTAAGTAATTTTTCTTTTTAACTATTAAGAATATTCTTAAAGTCGCCAGCAGTAATTACAAATTAATAACATCGGTGATTTTTGTCGACCGTGTCTGGCAATTAAAATTCTTATTGCGAAAAATATTACTTTTTTCTTTTTGTTTAAACAAAGGATTATTTCGCATATTTCTTATTCTTTCTAAATTTTTTTTATTTTATTTTTTCGAAACAATGGATCTTTTCGCATTTCCCGTATTCTTTTGAATCCATTTTTTCTTTTTAATAATATTTGTATCATTTTCTTCACTAGGCAAACAATTATATTGTCGTTTCATTTTTTATTTGCTTTTTTTTAAACAATACAAGCGTAAAATAATTTATTATCAACGCATAGAAGCTGAGTTTTACCGGCGCAGAAAAACCTTTTTACAGCCTTTATTTATTTTATGAAAAAATAATATTTACTTTTAAAAATACTTTATGAGATCGAATTATATAATTTCGAATCTGTGAATATGATGACATGTTCAACGCTTTATTCCGTCGTTTTGGCGCAGAGCAGCCTTCTGTCAGCGCACAGCTGCTGAGTTTTATAAGGCGCACTGCAGCCTTCTTTAACCCTTTATTTACTTTATCTAAAAATAATATATGTACTATAACAAGTATGTACTTTCTAAGATCGCATTATATGTATAAGGTGTAGTCTGTGAATATGATGATATGTTCACCGCTTTATTACGTAAATACTTTATATCGACAGCTAACAAAATCATAAATAATTTTGCAAACGCTGTTACGCTCGATATATCAGCTATTCTAGTTTTAGAGGCGCTCACCTCCCTTTTTACAGCGCAAAACAACTCACTTATATAGGCGCACAGCAGCCTTTTTTCAAGGCATATTAGCTAAATTTTATAGGCGCACAGCAGCCTTCTCTCAGCGCACAGCAAATGAATTTCATATGCGCACAACAGCCTTCTCTCGGCGCACAGCAGCCTACTCTAGCGCACATGCTAACTTTTATAAGGCCCAATGCATCCTTCTTTTTGCATTTAGCAGCAAATTATATTGGCGCTCAGCAGCCTTTTGGCGCACAGCAGCCTTCTCTCAGCGCACAGCTGCTGAGTTTTATAAGACGCAATGCAGCCTTCTTTAGGGCTTTATTTATTTTATGTAAAAATAATATCTACTTTTACAAGTACTTTCTGAGATCGCATTATGTAAGGTGGAATCTGTAAATATGATGATATGTTCCACGCTTTATTCCGTAAGAACTTTTTATCGACAGCTAACAAAATCATTAATTATTTTGCAAACGCTGTTACGCTCGATATGACAGCTATTCTCGCAAAACGAAGTGAGCCAAACGTGAGAAACAATTTGTTATCCATATATTCAGACTATTGACGCTCATCAATTAACATCCCTAATTTGACAGCAGTCAGAATTATATAAGTGAGGGAATCCGAAAAGTAAGTTGAAAATAATTTAACTAATTAAAAATGATAAAATAAACAATAGTAATTTCTTATGTTTTTTACAGTATTTTGATGGAGATCAACGAAACCGCGGCGACAAAAGAGGTCTCGACGACGGAGGATTGCAAGGAGCTACGGCGGCAACTCGCTGTAGCTAACCTAGCGTTAGCGGCATATGCCGTTACGAATCCGCCACCACCTCCAACAGGTCCTTCCGGACCGCAAGAACCGCAGGGACCTAGCGGATCAAATTTACCTCCGCTACCCCCTCATCCTCCGCAAGTCCCGCAAGGTTTGCAAACCTGTCAAAATGTAGAATTGCAAGAAGGACAAATGGTGGTTTTTAAACGTAAGTATATATAAAAGTAAATCCAAACTGTCTTTTAATCCTAACGAATAGTTATTCTTTATTACAGCACGATGGCAGCGCGCTGGACGCGGACGCGAACGGAACCGTGGATACCGGCGCTGATGGGGAAATGGATATTGGGGCAGACGCGGACGTGGCCTCGGCCGGGGTAAATTACAAAGAAATATAGTTTATAACAATTTTTATTATTAATAACACGCCGACGGATTGCATATAAAATATTGTATGTTCCGAATTGAATTGTTTTGTTGTTTACTGTTTAATATTTACAAATAAATAATGATATAGTTAATAATTAAATATGTTCTGTATTTTAAATAATTAATAATTGTGCAATTTATTTAAAAAATAAAAAATAAATTTTACAATAAAAATATAATCGATGCTGCGTAAAATTGATATTGAAAAAAAGAGATAGCGGGAGGGAGGGGAGGGAGAGGAATAGAGTAGTCTTTAAGCGGAGTTGCCGATCCATCCACGCTGTGGGCAACGAGATCACCACGATCATAAGATCTTCCGCAGGAGCTGTTTGCAAAAAGGATAATATAATTCATTATATCACGCATACACATACGTAGGAGAAAGAGAGACACACACGTACATACACGAGAGAGAGAGAGAGAGAGAGAGAGAGAGAGAGAGAGAGAGAGAGAGAGAGATTGAATCTTTATTAGCTTTCTCAGCTATTTTGGTTACATATGTTTACATTACTCCTGATCCTTCTTTACATTACACTACTTATAATGAACTCTTTTAACAAGCGCTTAAATATATCTAATCTTTCGCATCGCTTAACTTTGTCCGGCAGTGCATTATACATTATTACTCCTTCGAAGAATAAGCTTTTTTGCGCGCTTTTTGTTCTGCGAAAGTCCACCGCAATGTTCTCGGCCTGCCTTGTTTGCCTTTCAGTTCTATATCCTACTATGCTAAGTCTATCACTTAGTTGCTTTGGCATCATGTTATTTACAATTTTAAAAATAAATATACCCATATTATAGTATAATCTCTGACTTATGGACATAAACTGTAGCGCCTGCAGCATACACCCGATTTTCGTATATCTATTACATTGCAATATGACTCTCATGGCCCCATTTTGCGCTTTTTGCAACCTACTTATCTGCGTTTCACCCATATTGACTAACAATGTCGCACAATACTCGAAATGCGGTGCTATGATTGTCTTATATATAATACATCTAGTGTATGCCGATATATAATTTCCTATTCTATTTAACAAGCTTATTTTTTTCCTATTTTCTTTAACATATAATCACAGTGATCTTTAAATCTAAGTCTGTCATCAATCATTACGCCTAAGTACTTCATAACCTCCACCCTCTCTATCGCAGTCCCATCCAAACATTTCACAGTAATATTACCTTTCAAGTCTTTTCGTATACTTCTAACTATCATATATTTTGTTTTCTCTGCATTTATCTTTAATTTATTAGTATTCATCCATTCTTCCATAACATTTAATGCTACATTCATTTTCCTCTCTATCTCCATACTACTCTCGCCTGTTACATAAATTAAGGTATCGTCTGCAAATATTTTTATTTTACAGTCTTTCGGGCAAGCTTTAACAATATCATTTATATATATTATAAATAACAATGGACCTAATACTGATCCCTGTGGCACCCCATATTCCGTGTTCACTAAATTAGACCATTCATCATTAAACCGTATTTGTTGCTTTCTATTTTGTAAATATGATCTGAACCATTCGAGAACCGTTCCTTTAATACCATACTGATACATTTTTCTTAATAACCTTTCTCTATCAATTGTCTCGAATGCACGCTTAAGATCCATAAATATAACCCCTACCATTTTTCTTTCACTAGTTATCAATTTCCATTCATCTATGACTACTTGAATTGCTGTTTCACATGAATAATTTTTCCTAAAACCCGATTGATGTTTGTAGAACTTTGCGTATTCGCTTTGTCATTTTCTTTTCCTCAATTGATTATAACGTAATCCGATGTATTTTTATTTTTAAGTTTATACGAGCGATAATTTTGTTTCTTTATATAAGCACTGCGCATCTCTGCTAAGGTTGGCAAGCTACTAGCGAGTCACTATTTTATCCCTAGATGTATGAGATCCTTTGTTCTCTACACTCACTCTGTGGCGAGACGGCGTTAAGAAAGAACACGAATAAATTCACTCTGTGTTTCTTTCAATCGTTATTCCTCAATTCACTAACCCCAAAAATAATGGTAGCAGAGCGTGGTTACCGTGAACATCGATGGAAGCTGCCGTGAATACAGGAGCGAAAAAGCCGGTAGAAATATTTTTGAGCAGCAATCGAAGTAGGAAGCGGCCACGCCGGAAAAAGGGTTAGGAAGAAGGTAACGAGAGAAGCCACATGCAAAAATGAATAAGGTATGAATAACCAATGAGTTCCATTCCGCAACTTACAACGACGAATTATTACGTCTGGGCTATGAAATTAGAAGCAGTATTAAGCCTGAAAAAGGTGAAATACGTTCTCACGACGAACAGACCTACAGGCGACAAGGAACGTGAGAAATGGGATAGCGACAACGAGGACGTCGTATCTATTATAAAGCTAACCTTATCCGACGACCAAGCCATGCAATTTGTGGACGAGATCAACGCGAAGGAGCTGTGGGCAAAAATCAAAGAAACCTATGTGGGACGCTTCGAAGATTAAAAAATCGACGCTACAGTCGAACTACGAAGCATATCAATGGGCGATAAGGAAACAGGAACGGATTACATCGCACGAGCACGAGGTCTGGCATCAAAATGCAAAGGTCTGGGCGTTAATATCTCGGACCGTGAGCTTGTATATTACGTTGTGAGAGGTCTGAACGGTAAATTTAATCGCATAAGAAATACACTCAAAACACAACGAGACAAGAGGCTCGACGACATATTAGAAGACTTAAGAGAAGAAGAAAGAGAGTTGTCCAACCAGAAGAAGAACAACGACGCAGCCTACGCAGCAAGAGATGGGAAACGCAACGCCGGAAAGAAATGTTACGTATGCAAAAAGACTGGACACCAAGCAAAAGTATGCTGGCACCGAAAATCCAATGACCACGATGGAGAGAAAAAGGAACGACAACAGGACAAGGGACGCGGAAATCAGCGCATTAATCAACCACTACAAGGCCGTCCACAACAGAATCGTCAGGATGAACGCAACAGTCGGAACGAGAAAGCCAACGAAGTTACTGACGACTATGCATTCGAAGCATACGATGAAGATTACTAGCGATAGTTATAAAGTAAGTTGGGTACTCGACAGCGGTTGCAGTAGCCACATGATTAAAGAAAAATATATACTTAACGATTCCTATCATGTAAGAGGTGACGTTTTTCTGGCGGGTAAAGGGAGCGTAACAAAATCAGAGGGAATTGGCTCAATTAATAGCAAATTTAAGGTTGATAATAAATACGGTATTAATATATGTAGTCTTGCCCCCTCTACTTATTTCGGAAGGGGAAGACTGGTGGATATGAAGAACGTATTGAAGAGGCTTCGATCAAGCACACGCACAGTCTCGTTTTCAAGCGTTTTAATGTCACAATCATCAATGCTCGGATACAGTTCGCGACGCACGCTCTGTACACACAGTTCTCTCGCACGATTCTCACGATGCGCACGACTCACGATACGCACGACTCACGATACTCACGATGCTCTCGATGCGCACGACTCACGATACGCACGATACTCTCAATACTCACGATGCTCTCGATACGCACGATACACACGATACGCACAATACGCTACGACTCACGATGCGTACAATACTCTACGACTCACGATGCGTACGACTCACGATACGCACAATACGCTACGACTCACGATGCGTACGACTCACGATACGCACAATACGCTACGACTCACGATGCGTACAATACTCTATAACTCGCTATATCCCGCTGGATCTTGCTGAGACGCGCTTCGTCTCGCTATGCTACACGTACTCGTACTACTCTCTGTTCGCACGCGCACACACACACCGCTCGCTGACTCTCTCTCACTCTCTCTCTCACTCTCTCTCTCTCTCTCTCTCTCTCTGTCTCCGGGCACGCACACGCCATCTCCTGACTCGCACACCATCTCTCATGTCCCCTAGCGCACCTCAAGCTTCGGAAATTTGGGGAACCACTATCTTACTCTCCTACACTCGGCCGTCCTGCTCTTCCATCCGCCCCGGATGGTCATCTTTTTCTTCAGCTGCTGGTCCATCTTCGGCTCCTGAATCACTTCCTCCGTCGACCCATAATTTCATAAGATCAGCCGATGTGGACGTTCTCCGAGGACCTTCATCCTCTCCTATCTTCTGCACTAGATACCTTTGATTACGTAGGACTCGAATGACTTCGTATGGACCTAAGTACTTGTGCGCCACTTTTAATCCTGACCCTGCTGAGTGCGTTTTATGGCAACCAGATCACCATCACGATAAGTTGTTGCCTTTTGTCTCTTCTTATTGTAAGTCGTTACGTTTTCGCGCTGAATCTTCGCTATATTTTCACTGGCCCACGTTCTTAGTTCATCTCGTTTGCTCTGAAAAGAAGTAATCCATTCCTCTTCGAGCCATTTCCGGACATCGGGACAATCTTTGAGACGGGGATGTGTTCCGAAAAGAAGGTGAAACGGTGAGGTACCAGTACTTCGGTGCACAGAACTGTTCAGGTACTGCTGCGCTAATGCCAGATGTTTATACCACTCACCCGACTTGGGAGCAGATAACTTGGTCAGCAGTGGTATGAGCGTTCGGTGAGTCGCTCAACCTGTCCATTCGCCCTTGGAACTCCAGTTGTAATCAATGTTGGATATTCTCTTCTCTACAATAAGCTTTGAACTCGTTCGAGGTGAACGCCGTTCCTCGATCAGACACGATCCGTCTTGGGTTGCAAAAAATGGCAGCTTGTTTCCTCAGGTGTGACAACACCTCCGCTGTACTTGTAGATCGGGTGGCATATAGCCATGCAAATTTTGAGAAGGCATCTATCACCACAAGCAGATGTTGGTACGACTTCTTAGTGGATGGCAGTGGTCCTAGATGGTCGATATGTAGCGTGTCCAACGGTGTGCTACCTTTATCTATAGGGTTTAATAAACACTCGGGCTTTCCGTGCTTCCTCTCCGCCAAGATGCACGCGACGCAGTTTCTTATGACCTTTTCCACTAGCTGTCGCAAACTCGGGATACAATAGTCAGCTCGCACTAAAGCTTCTGTCTTCCCCGCAGAGAAATGTCCACGTTCATGGGCCTGACGTACGATCTGAACCTGCATCCTCTTCGGCACCACAAGTCGAATATCACCATCGCATTCCCGATATACTAGGCCGTTCCGTATTATATAATCTCGTGTTTTGTTTTGCCGCACTAACTCTTTAAGCTTTACAACACTATCATCTTCTTCCTGTGCTCTCTTCAGACGAGCCGTTAATCCAGCTTCGGATTCCTCGATCAGCGAACACGTCGGGATGGGGTTACGACTAAGCGCATCCACATGCATCATGTTCTTGCCAGGTCGATGTTCTATACAATAATTGAATTCCTCCAAAAGCAACGCCCAACGCGCCACACGCACACAAAGGTCTTTTTTACTCATAGTGAGTGCGAACGCACGGCAGTCAGTGACAATCGTAAAATTAATACCTAACAGGTAGATGCGGAATTTTTTCAACGCTTTTACAATCGCCAAGACCTCCAACTCATAGCTAGTGTACTTAGCTGCCGCCGGGGTTGTCTTTCCACTATAATAATAAACAGGGTGAAACCAAGGATCATCATCCCCTCGCTGAAGTAAAATCGCGCCGTACCCTAACGCAGAAGCGTCAGTGTGCAGCTCGGTTTCCGCTTTAGCTCGATACAGTCTTAGAACTGGGTTTTCGCTCAACGCAATCTTGAGTTGCGTAAACGCGTTTTTCTCGTTCGTCTCGAAACGAAATTTAACATCCGCGCGCAAAAGATTTGTTAATGGACGTGCAATTGCTGAGTATCCCGGGATAAACTTGCGAAAGTACCCGCTTAATCCGAGGAAACTTTGTACCTGTTTGGCACCCGTAGGCTCTGGAAACCGCATTACCGCCTGAGTCTTATGATCTGAAGGACGCACGCAGCCATTGCTGATTACATGCCCAAGAAACTCAACTGTGTTCCTCAATAGGCAACACTTCTTCCAATTAATCATTAATCCCGCCTCGCTCGCTGTCGCCAGTACTCTTTCCAAATTTTTTACACCGCTCTCGATGTCGCTCGACGGAATGATCAGATCATCCATATACACTAGAACTATCCCTTCGCGCCTGAGATCTTTAAAAACCGTATTAATATACCTTTGAAATACCGCCGGCGAATTACCAAATAGCACAAAAACATTCCATTAACATTCTAGGAATATACGCCAAGAACATTCGAAGATTCCAGGAATCTTCTAATAGTCGTTTTATACGTTCGAGGCATATTTATAGAATGTACCAACGGAGCACTTCAAAAGTTCTAGAAACATCTCTAGAATGTTCATCTGAATGTGCTACGAATGTACACGAATGTACTGCAAATATTTTAGTAATGTGCTGTAGATATTTCTATGAATGTTCCTGGAATATACAGCAAATATTCCAGTAATGTGCTGTAGATATTTCACCCAAAGAAAAGTATTCTATTTTTTAGTGGTTCTCTCTTGATTTTAGCCGGCACAAATTGCCAACCGGCACTACGCGACACGCACGCGGGCGCGTGAGCGCCAGCTTCTGAGTATTCACCGACCGCCGCTAGGCCGCGCATGGTGACGGCCAAAAA
>NW_011966428.1:0-4376 GCF_000949405.1 Vollenhovia emeryi | reverse complement strand
TATTCATAATACATTTACAACATTCCATAAACATTCGTAGCACATACGCTGCTAATATTCTACGTATATTCAGTAAGAATATCCGTAGAAAATTCCATGTGTTCGCAGTGTCTCGTCTGGAATGCCATCAATCACGTATTCAAGCATCTCGTCGTCGTCGATCGGAACTCTGTTGCCCATAATGACTTTCTCGTGGAGATACTCGCGAAACATCTCTGTTTTCCTCCATGTACGTTCCTCGAACCTCTTCCGCGTCGCTACCTTACTCTGTTTATGCCAAAACATGGCCCTCATCTCGTTCAGCAAACAATCGAAGGTCATAGCTATATATTCGGGCTTGGAATGTAGCCATTCGTTCGCCTTCCCCTTCAACCGCATACCGATGAGAATTTTTGCTGCATCATCTTCCAGCTTGTACGTCGTCTTGAGCGACTTGATCTGCCTCTCCCAGATTTCATAATCGCTAGACTTGCCGCTAAAGCTGCTGAGTAAATCCGCTATCGCCGATATATTCATCGCTCGCAGTGGCCCCGACTGTACCGCCACGCCATTGTTGCCGCTGCTATTGGCCACCGTAACCTCGCTGCCGTCGTTGCCATCGAAAGCTCTCGAAGGTTGTCCGCCCCTTGCCGCTCGCTCGGTTTGCAGCCTCGCGCGCGCCGATTCTAGCTCTAGCCGCATCACCGTTAACTCACGTTCCGCTAGTTCCTTCTCTCGTCTATACAGGTCGATCTCTCGCTGTTGTAAACTGACCGTCGCCTGTGCCTCTAACGCGCCAGCTCGCTGGGAATCTCCAACGTCGCCTTCGCCATCACTCGTTTCGTCATCCATCCAAGATCCTGACGGGTCGGCCTCCGTCATACGCAAGATTAATTCGGCCTTATTTCCAGTAACCGCTAGCCCACGTGCTGCTAGCAACTCTTTCAATGCCGCTATCGTGAATTTGTTCGGATCTTTCATCTTGCTCACACTAAAACAGCGTTCTTCTTCTCTCGAACGGGCTTGATCGCGTCCTCAAAAGTTCGGCTGTGATCTCGGCTCGAGCCCCCAAATGTAGTCTTGCCCCCTCTACTTATTTCGGAAGGGGAAGACTGGTGGATATGAAGAACGTATTGAAGAGGCTTCGATCAAGCACACGCACAGTCTCGTTTTCAAGCGTTTTAATGTCACAATCATCAATGCTCGGATACAGTTCGCGACGCACGCTCTGTACACACAGTTCTCTCGCACGATTCTCACGATGCGCACGACTCACGATACGCACGACTCACGATACTCACGATGCTCTCGATGCGCACGACTCACGATACGCACGATACTCTCAATACTCACGATGCTCTCGATACGCACGATACACACGATACGCACAATACGCTACGACTCACGATGCGTACAATACTCTACGACTCACGATGCGTACGACTCACGATACGCACAATACGCTACGACTCACGATGCGTACAATACTCTATAACTCGCTATATCCCGCTGGAATCTCGCTGAGACGCGCTTCGTCTCGCTATGCTACACGTACTTGTACTACTCTCTGTTCGCACGCGCACACACAAACCGCTCGCTGACTCTCTCTCACTCTCTCTCACTCTCTCTCTCTGTCTCCGAGCACGCACACGCCATCTTCCGACTCGCACACCATCTCTCATGTCCCCTAGCGCACCTTAAGCTTCGGAAATTTGGGGAACCACTATCTTACTCTCCTACATATATTCCTCGAAAACACGTTATTTGTACCGGAATTAAGAAATAACTTGCTTTCCATACGAAGGTTAGATGAAATGGGTTATAAAGTGGTATTCGGTAACGACTTGGCACTAATCTACAATAATAATAAAACTCTGATAGGTAAAGGAATTAAAAATGGTCCCAAATATATTTGTAACGGGGGTAGCCGGGGAGGCGCGGCCGGAAGTAGCCGCATACCTCGCATTCCACGCATACCGCGAGCGAGAGAGAACACAATAGAGCCGCGGTTACCATAACAACGCGGAGGTGGCAACGCCGCGCCTACCCCCGCCGCCTCCACCCGCGCGCCTATGCTCCGGAGGTATAAAAGCCCCTCCGGAGCGAGCGCGATCATCTAGTCTTGCCTCGGTGCTCCGAGCGACGACACCCGGCAGTGGGTACCTCCGCTGCGGTATACGCCGGTATCACGGGTACTGCCGTCCGGCGATATACCATACCGGAGTACACGACAGGTGGAGGCGCTGCTCCGTCGTGGCCCCTCCGCAGTAGTGTACAAGAACGGGGTGCTGCCCGATGTACGCAAGCTACTGATCCCGTACCGGTCTCCTATCCGTCAGCAGTAGCGTACACAGAAACGGGGTACTGCCCGGTGTACATGTGCTACTGAAAAACACGCATAACGAGGCTGCCGCTCGGGCGTGTTCCTGACCTGAACCTATCCTGTTTTTCCTGACCTCCGACCGGTGTAAAACTCAGGGGGGAATATTCGGGAGGGAGAAACATTATTATTCTTTAATCTAGCCGTAAGCTCCGTAGCGTTAATCCCGTTCCTTCGCTTCGTTACAGAGGATCCTGTGTAACATCCTCACCGACCGTTTCCTGTACTGTAATCCAGCCGGGTTCCTGTTTTATTTTCGATTAAGCCAACCGACCGTACTATTTTGTTATCCTGTACTTCGATCCAGCCGTGCGCGCATTACTTTCGTTCCGTAAATCCGCGCAATATCCGCATAATCATTTTCCGTTCGTTTTCCTTTTCTTTTATATTTACTTACAGGGCGTACTCATTGTACCTATTAATCCTTCTTTCTTTCCTGTATTTGATCACAGGGCGGACCGATTGTAATATCCTCGTTTTCGTGTATCTATCCGTTGAATAAACCTCTCCTATTGTTGTACCGAAAAGAAAACCTGTACGACTTATTTCCGATCCCTTCCAAGCGATTGACTCTATTTGCGAATTAAGATCTACTTTGCCTCCTTTCCTCCCGACGGCCCTGGAGCTGAGCATATTCGGCAACAGGAGGAACGGAGGATTCACTCGAACCGACACACAGCACGTCAAATACCGACTGCGAGAACGCTAACTCTTCCACCCGTCAATCAGAACCGCGTGTCTGATATTATTTTCCGCGTTTTTCGGAGTCCCGTCCGGAATCCGGTACCGGGAAGAGTTAGACACGTTCGTTACATATTATAGAGAGCGAGATTACAGTCGATATTGTTTTATGAGTACAGAAAACATAAGTAATGCAATGTTATGGCATAAACGCTTGGCTCATTTGAATCCTAAATATATCGATAAGTTAATTAAAGAATCACTTGTTGAAAATGCCACTAAAATTTACCAAGGAGAAATCGAATGCGAATCCTGTAGTGTATCAAAGTTAACACAAAAACCTCATAAAGTAATAGAATATGAAGTCACTAGTAAACCATTAGAACTGATATATATTGATTTGTGCGGAACTCTGCCTACTAATTCAATTAAAGGTTCCAGGTATATGAAGGTAATAGTGGATGATTACACGGGTATGTACTTTGTTTATTTTCTAAAACATAAAAGTGAATCGTTAGACTACTTTATTGAGTTTCAAAGAAAGTTTGAAAATAAGTTGGAGACTAAGATTAAAAGTATTAGAACTGACAATGGTCGAGAGTTTATTAACGAGAATTTCCGTAAGCATTTAGACGACTCAGGTATTAGCCATCAGAAAACTGTACCATACAATCCACAAAGTAATGGGAAAGTGGAAAGGGCGAACCGCGTATTATTGGATAGGGCACGTACTATGCTTAACGACAGTAAGTTGCCTCACAAATTTTGGGCAGAAGCAGTAGCAACAGCATGTCACGTCTCGAACTTAACACCTAGAAAAGAGAAAACCAATACTCCATTCGAACTATTTTTTGGTCATAAACCTTCGTTAGAACATTTAAGGGTATTTGGATGTGTTGCATTTTTCTATATACCCAAGCAACACCGTGATAAATTAGAACCTAGAGGAAAAATTGGTATAATGTTAGGCTACGCTAGGAGTCGCAGCGGATACCGCATTTACGATATCGAAGATCAAAAGATAATAGAAGAACGTACAGTTAAATTTCATGAGAACACTATGGGTTCTAGTCTTAATTTCAAAGAACTGTCTGGGGAAAAACTTAGAATTATTGATTTCGAGTCATTAACTGAAAAAAGAGATTATGAGTTAGTTAATACACCACAAGAGAACGAAAATGAAATACCCATGATTGATGTAAATGCGGAATCTGATAGCGAATCAGATTTAGGTAACTGTCATGAGTGCGATACACCGCACATCAGACGACGACTTCGCAAGCGGCAAGGTATCAGATAACACCTGCCGCATGCGACGAAAACGAGTATCCAGAGC
>NW_011966427.1:10773-15952 GCF_000949405.1 Vollenhovia emeryi | reverse complement strand
GGGGGAGGGAGCGCGAGGCCCGCCTGCTAAACGGCGGCCCGGTGCGGGGGGGGGCGCCCAGAAGTAATGGCTCTGCCACATCCTGGGCGTCCCCCAAGTAAAGCACAGCGCAGTCCACCGTGTGGTTTTAGTGCGGTAAGCCCAGCGGTCGCAAAGCTAGCGGCCGCACCCGATCGCCATTAGGGGGGCAGTCCCACATAACCCGGGCCAACTTGTAAACTCCCTTCCCAGAGGGGGGCCCGGGTATCCATAAAGGATTTCCACACGTAAAAAAAAAAAAAAGGTACCTCACACGACGGACGATACACACGAAGAGAGACGTACACGAAAAGAAACTCGATAAATAATATAAACAAAATCGGGTTTAATATAAGGCGGCGTTAACAAGCCGGTTGAGTGGCCGCTATAACGGGCGGCGTCGCAAGCGAATATAATACCAGCCCCGGGATCGGCGGGGACAACGCGCCGCGATACTCTCTGCGACACGGGACAATCCGGCGCGAACTCAACGGCAGAAATTATCCGTACGCGATAAACCCTACTCGGACGACACGGACGCACTCGACAGTAATTTTCTCGCGAACGGTACGAATACCGTCGCACACGCAACACTCGGTCGGGGCGCTTCGCCCGCGAGACTGGGTACTCGGGCCGACGGATCGGCCCGTCTCACAACGACGTGCAATCTTCCGCCGGGCAGTCCCCGACGGCTAACTACGGCGAGCCTTTCGCTCGCTCCCGGCCGCGCCGGCCGCGCGGGTCGGCAGGGGATCTCGCTTAGGACGCGCCGTCCGCACGAAACCCCGTACCCGGGCTGTTGGAATTGCGAGGCACGCGGGCACTATTATAGCGCGCCCCCGCACCACACGGCGGTTTTGCTTCCGCTGCGGACGCCGGGACACCACCCTGAAGGACTGTCCGGACTGCGGAGCGGCTTGGAGGGCCGAGGGCCAGTGCGTCGAGGGTCGCGGCCGCGGACGGTCCACCCCTTCCCTGCGAGGGGGCCAACTCCCGTCGATGAGGCGGAGCGCCGCGGGATCCCCGTCGTGAACGAGGAGGAGAGCCGGGCGACCTAGGGCGGGAAGCCGCCAAGGAGCCGCGCCCCGCAGCATTATTTTTTTGTCTCTCTATGTTTTTTCTCCGTTTCCCCGCGCGTCTCGATCCGACCAAGATCTTTCCTTTATTTTGTTTTCGTTTGATCCAGATTTTTCTTTTGCGTTCCCGTTATGATAATAGTCCGTAGTTTTTGCTCTCGCGTCGATCATGATCTGGGTTAGGTTCTTGTTTAGATTCGGACTTTGTTTGGTTCGCGTTCAATCGCGATTTTATGTTCTCGTTGGGACTAGTACCTTTTTTGTTCACGTGCCATCGCGATTTTATGTTTTCGTATGGATACCGATCCCGTGTGGGCTGTGATATTCCGGGGGTTGCCGCTGGGCGGGAATCAGACGGGGGAACGAGAGGTTTTGTAAGTTCGCCCCAGCGCGCCTTATACCTTGAGAGTTTGTTAAATAAACGGCGCCGCCCGAGAAGCTGCGAGATATTTCTTCTACGACCCTCTCCCCCACGCCCGGCGCCTGCGAGCGCCCCGGGCCGTTACTTCGGCGCTGTCATTGGGAGCCGAGGCGCCCCACGGTACTGCGAGATAGCGATGATTGCAACCGTCGCGGTTGCTCGAGTGTGTGTGTTCGTCCATTGTGAGGGGGCCTGAGCTCTGGAGGCTGCGATTGTTCTCCGACGCCCGAACCGAGACTCGGGAGTCGGGCGGGGGGCTGATGGGGGTGATCGTCGCCGACACTGAACTGTGCGACACTGAACTGTCCAATTGAACAAACGCTGATTTAGAAAGATTTATTATATATAAATTAGCAAAATTTCCAAACAGGACTCTACATGCATACGCGTGTGTCTGTGTGTTTTAAATTATATTTCGATAACCTGTGTCCAAAAGCAATGGTGTCCAATTGTACGGTGCGCAAAAGAACTGTGTCCAAATGAACGGTGCGCAAAAGAACTGTGCGCAAAAGGACTGTGCGCAACATTATGTGTCCAATAGCACTGTGTGCAATTGCATCGTGTCCAATTGTACTGTGCGCAACATTATGTGTCCAATAGCACTGTGTGCAATTGCATCGTGTCCAATTGTACTGTGCGCAATTGAAGGCTTCTCAGCACATACGCCCCCAGAAATGTCTCTTTTACGAACGTCTCCAGTTCGTCCTTCTCGTCCTCGGACATGTCCCTCCACCACTCCAGCCCGTCCTCCTCCAGGGTGTAGTTCCTCCAGCTGTCGGCGTCGCAGATTATTCTGCCGGCCGCCTCCAGTGGTGTAAGGAGCTCAAACTCCCTGAGGACCGTCACCTGCGGCTTCTCCTCCTCCTCTGCCCGTATTGGGGAGACAACCACCCTCTCGAAGGTGTCCACCCAATCGATCCACCCAGCATCATCCTCAGGGGGGCTCGAACCGACCGCCATCCTTCCATCCTTGGCCGGCCCTCCCCCCCTGCTTCCCCATTTCCCGTCTTCCCCCGCCCAGAGGTCGACGGGTGGGGGTCCCCCCCACTACTAGTTTTCCCCAAAAAAGAATCCGCCATTTTTGTTCGACTCCACTCCCCGTGACGGCTGCCCCGGCTAGGGCATGTCCTTCTCCCCCATCTCTGGGGGAGGCCCCGAGTTCACCCGGGGAGCCGGGATATGGCACGGGCCGGGGGGAATACCGCACCCCGGCACTGGCCTCCAGCCCCCTACACGCTCAATGCGTGGGGGTTTTCAGGGGCCCCGGATCTCCGATCCTCCGGGTACCGTCACAGGTGCCGCCACGCGGGAGGCCCCACGGACGGTTGGGGCGTCAGGGGAGGCCCGTCCCCCCTTCGCCTTGCCCGCCGTGGCGACCAGCATACTGGCTCCCTCCGCCAGGGGGTAGTCCCCGCTAGAACGCGGGAGCCTTCACGTGGGCCCCCCGGCACGGGGGTACGCCGGACCCTGCTTCAGAATACGTCTGAGCGGCCCCGGCGCCCCCCGCCACCGGCTCCCCGGACCCCCACCTGGGAAGCGTCCCAGCGGCTCCGGAGGGTCCCAGGCCACCGAGCCCCGCCTCGGAAACGTCCGAGCGGCCTCGGCGGCCTGTCACCTCGTTGTGGACCAGCGGGACCGACCCCCCATGCTAGGACGCACGTCCTGAAAAGGACGTCGCCCCGAGACACAGGGGGTACCGGCACGCAGTGTCCGTTGCTAGACCCACATGACTGTGGGCCCAGCCCCTCTGTTGCCCGCCCACCCAGTGACCCGCGCCACGCACGGTTATGCCACCGGGGTCGGGCCCTCTCCCGCCGCCGAGACAGGACCACGTCCAGCCCAGCGACGGGAGAGCCACCCCCCGCAACCCTGCCGGAACACCGACGTGCAATGGCGGTTGGGGCCAGGACTAGTGGGGAGGCGGAAAACACGCCTCCCCCATCCGCCTCTCCGGGTTCCCCCGATCCCTGCCGAAACATCGGCGTGCAATGGGATCGGGGAAGAGACAACCCGGTCTCCTGTCGGCGAATGGACTCGGTTCTGCCTCAACTTACTTGTTGAGGCAGCCGAGCCCGGAGTCGCCGGGCTCCATACCTCCCCCCATGAACTGGAGGGAGGGGTGGTACGCTCTTGGTCAGCGGACGCCCAGCCCATGGAACCGCCGGAGCCTAAAGCGGCACACAGACGGTTCCAGGCCGAACGCCCGCCTAAGCTCCCCCACCACGACAAGGTGGCGCACCACGGGGGAGATGCTTGTATACACCTAAGGCAACTTTTCCGCGGTATAGCAAATCGAAAATATAACTTTGCCATTTTTCGATCCACCCTACTGCTGAGTCACTCGGGGACACGTGTCCGCTGAGCGATCAATCGGCGGCAGTAGGGTATAAAGGGGGATTCTAGCTCCGGGGCTCCGAGGGGGGAGCGGGGCGGGGGGGGGGGTACTCCGTGGGGGAGCGGGGGGGGGGTACTCCGAGGCGATGGGACCGCGGGAGGAGGGAAGTACGCGACCTTGACGTCACGCAAGGTGCTGACCTGTCACTACGTGACATGTAACAGATATCTAGGTGCTGACCTGTCATTCGTTTCGGTACTTTTTAGCGCGAACATCTGGACGCGTATTCTTATTTTCCTTGTTATGAGTCACGGGGTCAAGCGCCGAAACCTGGCTGCTAACAGTGACTTTCTTATCAAGGTGAACGATGTCGAGGAGTTCCACGTTTATTATTCCGCAGCGCTTGGCGATCCGCGGAGGCGCGGGGAGGGAGATATTCCGCGGCGATCCGCGGCGCGAGGAGGAGAGAACCGCGGTGCTACGCGATCCGCGGGGGCGTGGGGGGGGGGAGGACCGCGACGCTACGCGATCCCCCGACGCGGGGAAGGGGAGGTCCGCGTCGCGAGGCGATCCGCGGCGCGTGCATGTAATAGATATCACCGAGATGTCTTTGATTAGCGCAGACACACAGCTGCGCGTATCCATGGCACGAGTCATAAGGTCAAGCGCCGAAACCTGGCTGCTGACAAAGTCTTTCTTATCTAGGCACGTGATGCCAGGAAGTTCCACGTTTAAACTCGCATCTACTGCATCGGCATGTAATAGATATCAACGGAGATGCCTTTGTTTAGCGCCGATACCACAGCTGCACGTATTAATATTATTTTCCATTGTATGAGATCAAGCGCCGAAACCTGGCTGCTAACAAAGTCTTTCTTATCTAGACACGTGATGCCAGGAAGTTCCACGTTTAAACTTGCACCTACTGCATTGACATGTAATACATAGATATCATCGGAGATGCCTTTGATTAGCGTCGACACAGCTGTGCGTATTCTCATTTTCCATGTTATGAGTCACGGAGTCAAGCGCCGAAACCTGGCTGCTGACAGTGACTTTCTTACGATATACAGGGTGTCTGATGCAAAAGTAGCCACCTTGAAAATAGTGGTAGATTGGGTTAAACTAAGGAGAAATATCATGTACCGCGGTACAAAGTAACAATAGTTATCGAGTAATAAATTTACACGTTTGAGCGAATTAGGATGCAGGAGACGGTAGGCCGGACTCGGAAGGCATTTAAGAAAATCGATCGATGAGGGGGAGGTAGAGCGACGCGCGAGATACTATGTTTATGTTTCGGGTCGCCCGTTGCTTGCGCTCGCTGCC
>NW_011966427.1:0-10512 GCF_000949405.1 Vollenhovia emeryi | reverse complement strand
CGAATTAGGATGCAGGAGACGGTAGGCCGGACTCGGAAGGCATTTAAGAAAATCGATCGATGAGGGGGAGGTAGAGCGACGCGCGAGATACTATGTTTATGTTTCGGGTCGCCCGTTGCTTGCGCTCGCTGCCGCGCTCGCCGCCCGCGCCGCGCTCCCCGCCGGGCCTAGGTTTTTTTCCACCACGGTGTATCTCGCGCGTCGCTCCACCTCCCGCTCATCGATCGATTTTCTTAAATGCCTTCCGAGTCCGGCCTACCGTCTCCTGCATCCTCATTCGCTCAAACGTGTAAATTTATTACTCGATAACTATTGTTACTTTGTACCGCGGTACATATTTCTCCTTAGTTTAACCCAATGTAGATTGGTACACTATTTTCAAGGTGGCTACTTTTGCATCAGACACCCTGTATAATCGGTCCGGAAGCCTGCTGCACCACAGCAGGAAATTTTATACGAGATCGAGAAGAAAAACTTTGTGGACAGTATAAAGTCCGAAAAGATGCTAGCGCGACAACATGGAACAACGAGAGCAAGATCTGGTGGAGCGAGCCGATAGGATCGCCACATTGGGTGATTATTTGGGGTGGCTGCTGCAATGCGACGAGTGTATCGCAGAGCTAGAGGAACACAGCCGTGTCAAGCGTCCGAGGCTATCTATCGGTAACAGACAATCGCTGGTGGCTTGAATCGCGCGACTCGAGTATGTCAAGTGCCGAGTTGAAAGGCAATTCGTACATTTCGGGGGTGGTGGTGCAGGGCCTTCTTCGAGAGCGCAACTATCGTGGCGCGAGATCGACACCGTATTCAAAAACCGCGTGCTTACCGGTGTGCTGATTAACGCGGAGTACATTGAACCGCGCAAATTTCTCGAGGACGCTCGCGATATCGTGATCGAGCACGTGCGAGACTGTATTCGCAAACATCATTGTGTAAAGACGAATACCATGTTCAACGGAGAGTTTGTGGCGGGTGATAAACGTGCAAATAAAAGCATAAACACAAAAAACTGTGAACTGTTTATTACAAGGGGCCTACAGCAGTGGTACGAATCGCGCGTAATCGGTCCGACTCTAGTCGAACTCGAAGAGTTTCAGGAGCGTGATAGCGGGTGGGCGCTGTCGCGTATACTCAACTTGACTATTAAGGTGAACAAATGCAATCCTATGCGCGCGGGATGCCATATAGACATACCAGAAGTGGTGAAACGAAAAAAAGCAGTGATCAACGTACAATCCCTGGACAATGCGTGTTTCGTGTGGTCGGTGGTCGCCGCTCTCTATCCGGCTGAAAGAAACGTGGGGCGCGAATCGTCGTATCCACATTACAGTGATGTGTTAAACCTGCGAGACGTTCCAATGCCAATGATATTAAGTGGTATTAAAAAGTTTGAACGGTTGAACAGTATTTCCATCAATGTGTACAGTATCGATGAAAAGAACAATTGCGAACGCGCAATCGTACCGCTACGAGTCGCTGACGAGAAGAAGGAGAAGCACGTGAACCTATTATACCTGCAAGATCAAGGGGGTGCTGAAGTGGGCCATTTCGTCTGGATAAAGAATTTATCCCGCCTCGTCAGTTCTCAGCTCAGTAAACACAAGGAGAAGAAATACATTTGCGATCGGTGAGTATCGACAAGATTTGTGAAACTTACTTTATTTGAAAAAATATATATTAAAAAATTTTTTTCTTTCCAGATATTTGCACTACTTTAGCTCCAACGTCAAGTTGCAAGCCCACAACGTGGACTGTCAACAGATAAATGACTGCGCGATCATATTACCCAGCGAGGAGGACAAGTGGCTCAGTTTTAACAATCACAGTAGGAAGGAACGTGTACCGTTTGTCATCTACGCCGACCTAGAGTGTATCCTGAAAAAGATGGATACGGATCCGAAAGCATATCAGCACCATGAAGTATTTAGCATCGCTTATTACCTGCACTGCTCATATGACGACTCGTTATCAACGTATCGGTTTCGTCGTGATAAGGATTGCATCGCATGGTTCGCCGACCAACTAGAAGAATTAACATATCGTGTAAAGAATATTCTGTCGAGTAATGTCCCCATGCAAACACTGTCGAAAGAACAGTATGAGAAATTTAATAGCACCACGTACTGCCACATATGCGAAAAACCGTTCGCGCCAGACGACACTCGAGTGCGCGACCATTGCCATCTAACTGGGCGATATAGAGGCCTCGCACATTCAAATTGTAAATTAAATTACAAAGATGCATATTTCATTCCAATCGTTTTTCATAATTTATCCGGCTATGACGCACATTTCATAATTAAAGAAATCGCTACCGCGTTCGAGGGCACAGTTGATGTATTACCGATAACGAGGAGACATACCTGTACATTTCCTTTACAAAAAATGTAAAAAGTACCATAGAAAACTCAAAGCGGCAAAATTGCATAAAGCTGCGATTTATTGACTCATACAAATTTCTGAGTACCAGCCTCGATAGATTGGCATCGTTTCTCCATAGAGACAAATTAAAAATTATACGATCTGAATTTTCAACTTTATCCAGCGACGATTTCGATCTATTGACACGAAAAGGTATATTTCCCTATGAATATGTGGATTGCGCGGACAAGTTGCAGGACCCGCGTCTACCTCCGCGCGAGTCATTTTTCAGTTCTTTGACCGGAGTCACCGTATCCGAGAGCGATTACGTCCGCGCCGAAAATGTTTGGCAGCGGTTCTCCATCCAAACCCTAGGCGACTACAGCGATTTATATATGAAGATAGATGTCTTGTTATTGGCCGACATTTTTGAAAATTTTTGCGATAGTAGCATCAACAGTTATGGATTAGATCCCGCATATTATTATACTTTGCCTGGTTTCACATGGGACGCCATGCTGAAACACACGCGCGTAAATTTCGAGCTGCTCACAGACATCGACATGGTCATGTTTGTGGAACGCGGTGGCTTGAGCCAGTGCTCGAACAGGTACGCTCGAGCCAATAACAAGTACATGCAGTCTTATGATCCATCGAAACCATCCTCGTACCTGATGTACTTTGATGTGAATAATTTGTATGGTTGGGCGATGTGTCAGCCACTGCCATATGCAAATTTTCAATGGATCGAAGATACTACGAATTTCGACGCGAGCGCAATCGCTGCGGACTCATCGACAGGTTAGGGGTCGCATTCTCGAGGTCGATCTCGAGTATCCACAGCATCTTCATGACGCGCACATTGACCTACCGTTCTGTCCGACGCGCGATAAGCCACCCGACAAGCGGCAGGATAAACTTCTCGCGACAGTGTATGATAAGAAGCGTTACGTCATACACTATCGCAACCTGCAACAGTGCACGCGTCATGGGCTTCGCGTGACAAAGATACACCGTGTATTGCAGTTTTCGCAATCTCCATGGCTCCGCGATTACATCGAGCTTAATACTCAGTTTAGAACACGTGCGACAAACGATTTCGAAAAAATTTATACAAATTAATGAACAACGCGGTATTCGGTAAAACTATGGAAAATGTACGGAATCATGTCGACGTTAAACTTCTAATAAAGTGGGATGGTCGTTACGGTGCGGAGGCAATGATCTCGAAACCAAATTTTCACAGTCGCAGCATCTTTTCAGCAAATGTAATCGCCGTGGAATTGCGAAAACTCGAGGTTGTAAGCCCCGTCGGCCTAAATTCACACAATTGGAATTAAACCCGACTCAGCCTACTACCGTTAAGGAGGGAATGGTACCGGAAGAGAAAGAAAAATGGTTTTATTAACTATAAATGGTCTTTAATTCCGTCACAAAGGATCATATAAAACGATCAGCCCAATCCAGGTGAATTTCTATAACTGTCGAGGAAAATGTAGAATGTCACCGCGTCTGTAAATTAAAATATCCGCTGAGAGCATTCGCATTTCATATAAGTAGATACAAAGTAATTTTTGAGATCGTCTCAGAAAGCATATGTAAAAGCGGTATCATCATATGCCCTTGACATTCGAACGCTAACAAAGAGAAACATCTAATAATTATATAATGTCACCTTATTTAAAGTAAATTTACAACACTAATTCGTATCTAAAAGAGGAACAACGACTTTACATGATATAACGGTACTATCTAGATCAGATAAAGTGTGAGGCAATTTTACAGATCGAATGAGTTAAGTTGGTTACTCATCTGCTTCATTTAATCCCTCGATGTACTCCTGTAGACAGTCCCGCGATGCCTTTCTCAGCTGTCCCGTTCCGTCCTGTGCCGAATATTAGACTCGCTTTCTTCCTTCGCACGCTATCTGGTATGATCACGTTGATCCCACGACACACCTCGAGGATTTATATGGTAAAATAATGTCGGGGTCCGCAAATAGTGCTGTTGTCCATCGAACGGTTCCGAAACGAAAGAGACCGAGCATTCGCTCGATCGTTCGATCCCGGCTACTCGATCACCAGGCATGCGCGCTCGTCACTTTCCCTTCCTTCTCGCTTATCGAGAGGTGGGATGACGTAGCGCTATCTTATAAGGTGAAATTCAACAAGCCAATCTACGTGGGCATGTGCATCCTCGATATATCCAAGATCTGCTTATATGAATTTCACCATGAATACATGCTGCCTCTGCACAGTGAAAAGTGTAGAATCATGTATACTGATACCGACAGTCTCGTATACCACGTCAAGTGCGAGGATGTATACGAGACTGTGAAACGCGATATACACAGATTCGACACAAGCGATTATCCGGTTGACAACGCGTATGATATTCCACATGTTAATAAAAAAAGTGCCAGGTTTAATGAAGGATGAGAATAATGGTGCGATAATGACGGAATTCGTGGGACTCAGAGCGAAGATGTACGCGTTAAGGGTAGACGGTAAGAAAGATACAAAGAAGGCTAAAGGCGTAAAGAGTAACGTGGTAGCGCGAACGATAACGTTCGACGATTACACGCGGTGTCTCAACGATGAGATAGAAATGACCCGCCAACAGACTTGTATAAGATCGAAGCTGCATGATGTGTACACTGTAGCCGAAACGAAAATCGCTCTGAGTCCGTACGATGACAAGCGATATGTTGTGCCCGATTCTACAGAAACGCTGCCATGGGGACATTACCAGATACCCCTATAATATAATATATTCATAGTATTGCACATTATAGAATAGTAATAAGTCTATTTTCTATTATACTTTTATTATGTCTTTATTACAAGTATATGTTTATTACATGTAAAATAAATGATGCAACTGTATATGTATATGTATATATGTATTTAATATATTCTTATACATGTTTATAGAATAAATACATTCTTTAAAAATTAAAGCACATTGTTCTTGTCTATCCACGAGTTATGCGATTCAGCGAATCCCAACCATTTCCCATAAACCTTGTCACCCTTCCTGCGCAGTACTTTTTCCACGAGATACACATCCGGATAAGTCGCGCGATGCAACTCGTTCTCGTAGAATGCTCCAGCGACGGGTTCTCCGCGATAATCCTGGAGTAGATACGTTACGGGATTGGTGCGCTGTACTGTAACGATTGTAAACACCTCGGTGGTCCAATTTGGTGTATAACCCTTCTCAAACACCGTCTTGTATCTGCTAACGCGTACCGCGTCACCCACTTTGAACTTTGCCGGACCAGCGATTTTTACGTGGCTGTACACTGTTTTCAGGAGCCTGTTAGCAACCGCAGGGGTAACGTCGACGGGTCGCATGCCGATGGCCCTGTGCTTGCATGCGTTGTACTCTGCAATGAGTCGCGGTAATAAATCTATCCACTTGTAACTTCCATTGAGTGTAAACATCTTCCACATGGCGTTCTTCAATGTGCGATTGAACTGCTCGATGACCGACGCTTTCAATATGGAATACGTGGAATAGAGATTGATGTTGCGTTTCTTCAAAAGTCGTTGCACGTCGCCGTTGTAAAATTCTTTCCCCATATCGGTCTGCAAGTTTTTCGGGCATCTATCGCTCTCCTGAATTATCTCACTGATAGCATTAGCCGTCTCGCTTCCACCTTTAGTCTTAAGCGGCATAGTCCAAGCAAGCTTGCTCAGCACATCGATGACTGTAAGCATGTAGTGGTAGCCTCTGTTGAAACGTGAGTATGCACGCATATCAACGAGGTCGGCTTGCCACAGGTCATCGTATCCTCGAACTATGACGCGTCTTCGTGGAAAATTCCTTCTCGCCGGAGCATGCAGCTCCTCGACGAGCCGTCGCTTCTCGGAACCGTTACGTCCATCGGATTTTGATGGTCTCATGTCTCGACAGTGTGTAATCGTTGACGTAATGATATGCGCAAAGGGGGTACCATGCGATATGTTTTCTAACAGCTCCGAATACAGTTACCGGTTTCCGAAATACAGATCTGTTTACAGACCTGTTTCCGATTTACAGACCTGTTTCCAAATTACAGACCTGTTTCCGAAATACAGACCTGTTTCTGAAATACAGACCTGTTTCAGAAATACAGACCTGTGTCCCCTATCCGTTTATTTCTGATTGCAGTCGTCATCCAATAGCTATTCATATCCGTTTTTGTAGTTCATCGTTATCCGATAGCCGCTCGTTAACCGTTTCTAATCTAGTGATATTTGCATGCCAGAGCTCGTTTACAGCGATCTGTAAAGCTTGCAGGTTCTTCTCCAACGAAATCAGCTTCTCATCAGACTCTTTCCTCAACGTTACAGCGCACTGTTCCACGTACAGGTTTGTTTACAGCGTCGGTATCAGCCTCAGGTTGCGCTACACGACGAATCTTGCATGATCTTGCATCGAAATCCGTAGCAGCGCGACAGAGTGTGTTATAATGCACGTAACTGTGGGCTTAGGGTATTTATGAAGCCCCGGCTGAAGTGCCACAGTACTTCAGATGCCGAAGGCTGGTTTCTCGGCTAAGGCGGAAGTAACAAACTCACTTGTAAGAGTAAAGGTATACTTTATTGGAGATCACAGAAATGCCGGGGTCACGATAAGATGGCCGGTCTATATCGTGACGTTGGCGAGGAACGACTAAATTATTCTGTCCCGCTCGGACAGCGCCACCAACAACCATGAACTGAGTCGCGGTATAGATGGGCAACTCGCTAGTCGCCACACACTCCCCCCCGAGTGCTAACGCTGGAGAGAAATAAAAATATTTGGTATGACATAGTGTCTGTCACAAATACTCGGCGCTGCCGAATATTACAAAGAATATTGCAGAAACTTATGATACCGCTGCTTAGAACTAGTGTATACGCAGGATGTATCACAGACAGAATTATACAATAGCACCGCTGCTTAGAACGAAAATGTAGACGCAGGATGTACATTGTAAGAAACCCGAAATGAAATAGAATATACAGGGTGTCGGATTCGATATGGACGACTCCAAAGATTATAGTAGATTGGGTTAAACTGAGAAGAAAAGTTATATACCATTTTACAAAATCCGTAATTATTATCGCTTAATTAAGAAAAACGTCTGAGCCAATAAGTGCACGGAGGAGCGGAAGGCCGGACTCGGCAGACATGCAAAATTCCGCCAATTTGTTTTTTTAATATGTATATATGTATATAATTATATGTATATAATATATTAATAATATGACATTTAATATTTAATTAAATTTAAAAATAAAAATTATTAAAAATTTTTTTTTAATAACGAATTGGCGGAAGATACGATTCTAACACAGTTTTCATATACATAGAGTCGCTCCTGAGAAACAGCGTCTCACGTGCGAACGGCGGCTCGGCCGTCGAGCCTTCGATCGATATTTAGCGTAGTGGGGGAACAGGAGGTGTTGCCTACGGAATCTGGCCGAAAAGGGCAACTAATTCCGAGCACTGCTGTAGATGGTTCAAAAACTTGTAATTTTGTCAAAAAATCATTTGTAATAGGCAATCTTTTACGTATTTCCTCCGCAGCAGTAAGGTAAAATTGTAAACAATTTTGTCGCACGATTGTAACTGTATCTATATGACCTTCTATCATTAGATTATTCAGATACTCTTCACAATCTGTTCCAAGAAAAATTTCATTTATGTCTTTCTGAATTTCTTTCTGTGAAAAATTAATATTTGTGGTTACGTCTTTTAGAAATTCGTTTTTAACGAAGTTTTCGCAGACTTGGGAGAGAAAGTTTGCAGATTTTAACCTCAATAAATGTATTCTCGTTTGTTCCGATTGGAAAAATGGATTGAATGCATTAAAGAAATTTAATATATATTTAAGAAATAGAAGATAAGCCTTCGTTTCTAAATTATCCATCATAGACAAAAGATGTTCTCCAGACTTCTCGCTCACAACCATTTCCCGTAAAAAATAATGGATCGTATCCTATGATACCAAAAGTCTCTCGACACATGCGTGGCGAGACAGCCAGCGCGTTTCGCTCAATTTTAAAATTTTGCGATATTTGTCTTGAAAACAATCGCAAAACTCGTGAAAAATTGCCGTACGTTTCGGGCTACTATTAATGTAAGAAGCTATTTTTTTAATAAATTCATCGCAAAATGATGGTATTTTCGCACATGCAGCGTGCGCAGCTAACGCGGCTGAGTGGCATGGGCAAGGAAATGTTAATAGATGTTTGCACATCTGTTGTACTTTCGTTTTAAACGATAAATGTTTTCCTGTCATTACCGACGCATTGTCGTATGACAGAGCAACAATATTTAAGAAGGGAATTTGTAACTTACACATTTCACTCTTAAATGCATTAAACAACTTTTCAGCACTCGAAACTCTCGCATCAATATTGATTAATTTCACTAATTGTGAGCGAACATCTAATGTCTCAGGATCAATATACCTAACGAAAAATGTCATCAATTTTTCGTTGCAAATATCAGATGTCTCATCGACAAAAACGGAGAATCGTGTTCTCTGAAGATTGTGAACGACATGTTCATTTTCAACCGGATACAAAACGTTAGAAATTATGTTTTTACATTTAATTCGACCCATCCTCATCTTTTGCAATACTTCAGGATCTTGTCCTATGTGTTGAAAAAACTGAAGAAGTTCTTTTGCCGTCTGATGAGGAATATTTTTCTGTGCAATAAAAGCAGCTAATTGTATTACCGCTGATTTTGTACGCTCATCTAACGACAAAGGAGATTCCTTAGCTTGCGTATTATAATCATCATTTGATTTGCTCGCTTCGATATCTTTTCTTTTATGTAAGTTTAAATGACTTTCAGATTCTGCGTGCCGACGAATATGCGATAAATGAGCAGCAAAATATTTATCGCAAATTGCACAAAAACGTATTTTATCATGCGGAACCTCACGTAACCATAACTTAAAATCATCAATATCTAACCATTCGATTTGAAACACTGACGTTTTCGGTGTTTTATGTTGTACAGCTACGTTATTGTCATTAGATAATGACACATTTTCTTTTAAATTCTTTCGGTGGCACGCAGAACCTGCATGTCTGTTAACATGTGCTGCATTGCAGGAAAAACTTTTATTGCAAACAGTACAAAAATAAAGACTTTCATCAGATGATACTTTACGTATCCAATCTTTATAACGCTCATCACTGAGCCAAGCTTCTACAAAACTTCGCTTAGGTTTTTTGGGCAATGCATCACACGTTTCCATATCGGAAACAAAGCAACAGAAACGAAAAGCGACAGAAATGAATAAAGAAAAAATGAAAATAAAGGAAGTAAAAAGAAATGTATGTGTGTAGTGTGTGTTGCAAATAGAAATCAGGACCCCGTGGTTCGTCACTCCCACAGTATTTATCGACTCCAAACCCTCTCTATTTACGTGTATGTGTGCGTAGACAAGTAATGATGAATGCTTGAGAAAAGAATGCAAAAAAGAGAATAAAATATCTGCTTCTTTCACCTTGAAAATCGCTAGGAATACCGAGATATCTCTGTACTTCTGTGACACGGCGATTTGCAAGACGGCAAGAGGCTAGGATAAACAAAATCGCATCGCGAGAAACGCTAATGCGTTTCCGGTAGATAAGGTTGCAAAATTATCGACATTGCACATAACAATAATCATGTAATCTCTACCGATATCAAAAATGCATATTATATAAATGTAAATTGTGTATTTGTATTTCTTAATACAATAAACATTGTTCAAAAGATTACTCTTACATTGTCTTATTTCTCATAAATATTTTTCCGCTTATGTTTTGCTTCCTCATAGAGGAAGCTTTGTTTTCGTGAAAAAAATTTTTTTCCAGTTTTCTTTGAAAACATGTTTAGAACGTTCTAAAACGTTCAAAAATCACATTCAGAAAAAATGTCTGTATGTATGTATGTATGTGTGTATGTATGTATGTCTGTATGTATCCTTGTATGTCTGTATGTATCCTTATAAGGTAACTCTAAATAACTTTTTAAATTTTAACTTTCGCTTGCGACGCCGCCCGTTATAGCGGCCACTCAACCGGCTTGTTAACGCCGCCTTATATTAAACCCGATTTTATTTATATTATTTATCGAGTTTCTTTTCGTGTACGTCTCTCTTCGTGTGTATCGTCC
>NW_011966426.1:0-15930 GCF_000949405.1 Vollenhovia emeryi | reverse complement strand
TTTTTAACGGTTTGTCAGATACTGATTATGTTCTTCAGTTGACCCCCAGTTTTAATAATCAGTTTCTACATTAATCTAAAAAACTAGTTAGACACTAAGTGTTGCTATCAGTAACTGATGGCTAGTCCTTAGTTTTTTAATGGTTTCTTAGATACTGATTACCTATGTTCTCCAATTGATATCCAGTTTTTGAGTATTATATAGTTTCTTAATAGGTAAAGAAAACTTTTTAATGACTTACTGTTATCATATCAGTTGTCGATAGTGAGTTCTCTTAGTTCTCAATTCACCAGTTTGCCAGTTATAGCGTTACGAAATATCAAAACTCATTATATAAGTTTGTGATAGTAGTCAACATTGCAGTCAACAATAATATTAATGATTGACAATAATTTTTAACTATAATCACATAACTATTATACAAGCGACAATAGTAATAAATAATTGTATATTATGAAGTTGAAAGTTATAGCTTTTATATAGGGTCTCCCATTTTAACATGGACAGTAAAATATCTCGAAAACTTAGCCCAGCAGACAAAAATGTTTCAGACAAAAGTTGTTTGGTTTCGAGGGGGCCATAAGGCGGTACCATTGGCTTGACCTTGAAGAATTATTTGAAGGTCACATAAAGGTCAAACCAATTTTTTTAAACGGCATCCCCTATGTTTTATTACACATTCTTGTAGCTGACCTCGAAAGCTTTCCAAAACACTATAATAAAGTATTTTTTTATTAAGAACTTTTTGAGTTATTAAAATTTGAAAGTTCCAATATTTTGACATAAATTACAAAATATCTTGTAAAATATTCATTTTTTAATCATCTTACCTTAATACTTTTTTTAACAGAATAATGATACAAATCAACCGGTGTAAAGAAAACACAATTTTGTAACAAGTAATAAAAAAATGTTTTTAACAATTGTGTTTTCTTTACACCGGTTGATTTGTCTCATTATTCTGTTCAAAAAAGTATTAAGGTAAGATGATTAAAAAATGAATATTTTACAAGATATTTTGTAATTTATGTCAAAATATTGGAACTTTCAAACCTTCATAACTCAAAAAGTTCTTAATAAAAATACTTTATTATAGCGGTTTGGAAAACTCTCGAGGTCAGCTACAAGAATATGTAATAAAAAATAGGGGATGCCATTTAAAAAACTGGTGTGACCTTTATGTGACCATCAAATAATTCTTCAAGGTCAAACCAATAGTGCCATCTTATGGCCCCCTTGAAACCAAACAACTTTTGTCTGAAACATTTTTGTCTGCTGGGCTCAGTTTTCGAGGTATTTTACTGTAGAAGTTAAAATGGGACACCCTGTATATATAAAACTGGGTTGGAAAAATAATTAATTAAGAATGTTTATTGAAGCATTTATTATACAGGGTGAGGCATTTAAAACTGTTTTTCAGAATATTTGGAAAAATACAAATCGGATTAAAAAAGTTGCAATAAAAGTTGTTCACCTCGAAGAGGGTCATCCATTAACATAAAGCTCGACCCCCTGCACCACCCCCGGGGGCGGGAGGGGGGTGACTTTGAAATCTTAAATAGGAACCCCTATTTTTTATTGCAGATTTGGATTCTCCGTGAAAAAATATGTAACTTTTGTATGAGACATTTTTTTCGTTTCATGATAGATGGCGCTGTAATCGGCAAAAATGAAAATGAGTTGAAAATTGTTGAAAAATGGTATATATGGTATAATGGTATAATGGTATAATGGTATAATGGTATAATAATATCTCAAAAAAATACACATCAGATTAGGAACATCAAAGTAAATTTTTTGATATTTTTGAAAATGCTATCATGTGACACCGTCTACCCTCCTGCAATGCATTCTTAGACTACTTTTAGGTTTACCCAGGAACAACGACGTAGACGTAGTAGTAATTTGTTCCCTTCGGCGTTCTTGATTTTGGTGAGTCCCCTTGCATCTCACTATCTCGGGGTGCTTGATTACTGTGAGTCCCCTTGCCTCTCACTATCTCGGGGTGCTTGATTACTCTGAGTCCCCTTGCCTCTCACAAGTGTTTCATTGAAGCAAATGTTCGAAATGATGTCCGTTGTTTCTAATGCACATTGCAACTCTGTGTCTGAAAGACAATCCGACATTTATAAGTGTCTCTGCGCTAATGTTTGCACATTCATTGATAATTCGCTGCTGCATATTTTCTGAGGTTGTTGGTACATCCATGTAAACTCTCTCTTTTAGCCTTCCCCACAGGAAAAAATCGGCAGAAGTCAAATCTGAACGTGCGGGCCAATTTTGAGGACCTCCTCGTCCAATCCATGGACCCGGATAGTTTCGATTCAAAACTTCTTGAGATATTCGTGAATAATGCGCTGGGCATCCATCGTGTTGAAACCACATATCCATTCTTGTTTGAAGTGGAACATCTTCCATTAGTATGGGTAAAACATTATCTAAAAAGTCGCTGTACATTTGACCATTCAGATTACCTTCTATGAAGTATGGGCCAATTACCTGAGTATCTAAAATACCGCACCAAACGTTGACACTCCACGGGCGTTGATGTTCAACTTGCCTTAACCAATGGGGATTCTCCACTGACCAATAATGCATATTATGTCGATTCACTTGATCACGATTCGTAAAATTTCATTCATCAGAGAAAAGTATCTGTGAAATGAAATTATCATTGACTGCCAGTTGTTCCTGTATCCAGTTGCAAAAATTCAAGCGATTTTGAAAATCGTCACCATGCAGTTCTTGATGCAGCGATAAATGATGTTGTGCCCCGATTGCCGAAAGAGGTAACGAGGGCAGTAACACTCAAGCAGTGTTACTGCAATTAGAATAACACTAGCGTAAGCATATTGCGCGATCGAGCCACAAAAGCCCGACCACGCAACCTAATTAAATTCTAAGAAGAAGTCAGCAAGGTCTCGACCCGATCACGAATGACCGCAGTCGAGTACCGAGAAGTTGCTGTCAAGTATCGAGAACGCTGACGCCTCGATCATCGGGTTTAAACCAGAGGAAAGCCCGAGATCGAGGCACTTGTCACTATCGCGTATCCGCTAACGTACTGTACGCGTTAAACACTTGTCCGTCAGGCCTTCGGCCTGCCGTCAACCAATCTTGTGAAACTCAGTTAAATAAAGTTAATCTGTGAGATCCAACGGTGCCTTCTTGAAGTGACCTCCGACCAGCCACATCCCATCAAAGAACCCCTTCGGTTCTCGTCAGAGAACACCTCCGGAGCGAGTAAGAAGGAAAATACACCGCGCACGGAGCGGCGCGGCAACAAAAGTGGTGGCAGCGGTACTGGGATTGTGAACTGAGTAGAGAACACTGCCTCAGAGGACCAAGGAACAGCTGAGTAAAGACAACGAGGACTAGCAGAGGACTGCGAACGACACGGACACCCGGTAGCAGCCGACGGTAGCAGCCGACGAGTGATAACGCCGAGGGAAACCGGAGAAGCAGCCCTGACCAGCCTCAACCAGCCGACACCCGAGCGGCACTGAATTACGACAGCAGGATTGATCGAGAAATCAACATGCGTCTAATGTAAGTCGTATTAAGACTATTGTAAAAGCGAGCGAAATTGCCGAAACAAATAAAAGTAGATGTCAGGGAATGGCCCTGCGACACCGCGCGAAATTGATTCGTGGAGGCTGTTAAGCGAAGCAGCCCGAAAAGCGAACGAAAATCCGCGAAGTTCACACACGGTCAAACGCATACCGCGAAATAGACGAAACCGTGTCCGCCGAAATTTAGAGGAGTACTACACAAGCGAGGAGTCCGACTCCGACGCCACAGAAGTACCCAATCAGGAAATCGCGACTTCGCCCAAAGTGATTTTGATTTCCGATACGGAACCGGAAAGCAGTCCGGCATATAGCCTAGTAAATAGGCACGCGTCCGCATTAAAGTCAATCGCGACAGGTAAACCCGATTCAAAAGAACGGGACATGGCGCACGCGGTTGGAACGGATCCGAACGCAGTCGGTCAAAAAATAGACGAAGCGTTAGGGTTAGTAGCCGGAAGTAACAGAGACAGTACACCGTTTAAAAGCGCGGTAGTATTGCCCACCGCGCAAAACGACGATATACGAGCTACAGTGTCCGAATTAGTAAGCGTAATACGCGACATGCGGATAGAGATAAGTAAAATCCAAGATCGCGAACGAATACGCGACCTGGGACGGACAGTGGTAAAAAACACCAGCAGACGTGACGATGACATACTATCACAGAACCAATTGACACCGTCTGCACAATATTCCGGTCAGCCGGGAGAACGAAACACGAACGGAAGATACATGTCCCTAAAGGAAGCACGAAACTCGATTCCCCCGTTCGATGGAACCTCAAGCAAACTTCAAGAATTTTTACGTGTCATAACTTACGCAGTGAAAAGTATCGATCCACTCGACGAAGGAGCACTATTAGAAGGCGTATTGTACACCAAATTGAAAGGCAGAGCCTTGACAGATTTTCGCACTAGAGAGATTAGAGACTTTGACCAATTAAAAGAAGAATTAGTCGTGTGCTATCAGAGTAAGAAGAGCACTACGCACTTGCAACTTGACTTCAATACGCTAAAGCAAAGGAGCGGAGAAAGCGCTCAAGAATTCGGCCTGAGAACCGAAAAACTAGCCAACGAGCTATTCGAATCCATGGTAGAGGAAAGCAATCACCCGCCAGGAGTTAAGCAAGGCATTCTAGAATCGATAAAGCAACAAGCTTTACAAAATTTTCAGCTGAGACTGAAAGACGAGATCAAACTACTCGTCAGATCCCGAAATTACAAAACTATGCAAGACGCCATAGCTGGCGCAAGTGCCGAGGAAAAATTTAATAGTCCAAAGGAAACGGCACGGTATAGAAACGGCTATGCAAACTCGCAGCCGAAAGACAATAAAGTGAAAGTAACGTGTCACAAATGCGGAAAACCCGGACATTATAACAGAGATTGCCGAAGCAGTCGATATGCAAATCGTTTTCAGCTGCCGAAACCCGAGACGACACCCAGAGTAAATGCGGTGGAGAAGCACTGCAGACATTGCAAAAAACCGGGACACGTCCAAGAGGAATGCTGGCAGTTGCACGGGAAACCGAGAAATAATAGCGCGAGATACGCTAAACCCAATTACTCGCAGGGAAAAGCGAAAAGGAACGGCAATGAGCATAATAAATACAAAGAAAAGAGCGCGAACTCAGCAGCAAGCGGTGACGAAGATGACAACGATGAGAAGAAGACGAGACGAGCGCTCAAGTATCAGGTTGCGCACATGAACGATGTGCCACAGCGGAGCACAGGATTAGATTTAATTAACCTGCCCATCCGAGAAACGAAACGCGGAAAAGCCAACATGTTATTCGACACAGGAGCCGCTTTGTCCCTAATAAAAGTAGCGTTGTTGAAAGAGGAAACACTAATAGAAGAAGACGAGATAACGCTTACGGGGATAACAGGCCATAAGGTGAAAACAATAGGCAAGATTCACGCCAAGATAAAGTTAGACGAACTGCAAATAAAGCACACACTATATGTAGTCAAAGATGATTTCCCCATGGAGTATGACGGAATCCTAGGAGTAGATTTCGTGAAGAGACATAAGGTAAAATGCGATTACGGGAAAAAACAAGTTAGCATAGGACGGCAAATCTTCAAGTTGTACCCCTACAGAAGAATATCACTAAAGCCGCGAAGCGAAACAATTATACACTTGGCTACCGATACGAATATGTTGGGCATAATACAGACATAAGAAACTAGACCCGGAGTGTTTATAGGAAACTGTCTAGTGCAGCCAAGAGAATTTACGTGCGTAGCAAGCATTTTGAATACAACAGAAACCACGGTTGAGATGCCAATGCCGCAAGTAAAACTTGTGGAAATTGGGCTGGAGGAGACAGAAGAAATAAATGCAGCACAGGTTAGCAAGGGTGCCGGAAACATATCGCGCAGTGAAAAAATAATTAAACTATTGCGCACCGAACATTTGAATGCCGAGGAAAGGAAAACCATTGTCGAAATCTGCGAAAATTTCAATGATGTATTTCACATGAACGGAGAACCTCTGACCTGTACGGAAGCTGTAAAACACAAAATTGCTACGCAGGCAAATAGCTCCCCGGTCAACGTACGACCATATCGCCTACCGGAAAAGCACAAGCAGGAGGTAGACCGACAAGTGCAAGAAATGTTGAAGAACGGCATAATAAGACGTAGCACGAGTCAGTGGAATGCGCCACTGTTAGTGGTCCCGAAGAAAGCAGACGCCTCAGGAAAACCGAAACTACGAGTCGTAGTCGATTTCAGAAAGGTAAACGACCTGACAATAGGCGATTCGTTCCCAATACCAAACATGACGGACATATTAGATCAGTTGGGAAATGCAAAATATTTTTCGACGCTGGATCTAGCTTCGGGATATCACCAAATAAAAATGGAGGAAGCTGATAAGGAGAAAACAGCATTTTCCACTCCACATGGGCACTACGAATATAATAGAATGCCATTTGGTCTAAAAAATGCACCAGCTACGTTTCAAAGAGTAATGAATGCCGTATTAACCGGATTACAGGGACTCAAGTGTCTCGTACATATAGATGACATAGTCATATATGCGCATAGTCTACAGGAACACAACAAACGACTCGTTGAAGTATTAGAAAGGCTGAGAGAGAATAATCTAAAATTACAGTCGGACAAGTGCGAGTTCCTAAGAAAAGAGGTGACGTACCTCGGACACAAGATAACAGATAACGGAATCCTTCCGAATCCAACGAAATTAGAAGCCGTTAAAAGGTTTCCGACGCTAGAAAAAGAAAAGGATATCCAGGCCTTCATCGGATTGGCAGGATATTATAGGCGATTTATAGAAAACTTCTCTAAAATAGCAAAACCCTTGACTAATGTACTGAAGAAGGGAACAAAATTTGAGTGGACGGAAGAGCAACAATAAGCGTTTGATATTTTAAAAGAAAAATTGACGACAGCGCCCGTTCTACAGTATCCCGATTTCGAACAGCCGTTTATAGTGACGACTGATGCATCCGATCATGCGATTGGAGCAGTATTATCGCAGGGAAAAATAGGAAAAGATAGACCAATAGCATACGCGAGTCGAGTCTTAAATAAAGCCGAACAAAATTATAGCACTACAGAAAAAGAATTGCTAGCCATAGTATGGGCGGTCAAACACTTCCGACCGTACCTATACGGAACGAAATTCACGATAGTCACAGACCACAAATCTCTAGTGTGGCTATTTAGTGTAAACGATCCAGGATCGCGCCTAATAAGGTGGCGATTAAAATTAGAGGAGTACGACTACGTAATCGTACACAAAGCAGGTGAGATAAACAAAAATGCTGACGCGCTCAGCCGACACGTTGCTGACGTAAACACCGTCGAAGAAACAGACACAACGATGGAACGCGAATATTCAGAAGAGGAAAAGAAGAAAATACTGTATGAATACCATGATGCGCCTGTGGGAGGACATCAAGGAGTGGAACGCACCATACGAAGAATTCGGTTAACTCATAATTGGAAAGGGTTAACGAAGGATGTGGAAGAGCACATCTCAAAATGCGAAAAGTGTCAGAAAAATAAATTGTCACGAAGAATAAAGGTACCACTGGTGATAACAGACACACCAGATAGGCCATTCGAAAAATGTGCCTTAGATATAGTAGGACCGTTGACAACGACTACACAGGGAAACAAATACTTACTGACGTTCCAAGACAGTCTAACGAAATTTAGTAAGGCAATCCCCATACCGAATCAGGAAGCAGTCACGGTCGCAAAAATGTTTGTAACAAGAATAATCTTAGAACACGGCATACCCGAAAAGGTACTGACCGATCAAGGTACCAATTTCCTAAGCGACGTATTCAAGAATACGTGCAAACTATTAAAAATAAAAAAGATCCAGACGACGGCTTACCACCCAGAAAGCAATGGAGCTCTGGAAAGTTCGCATCGCACTATTGCAGAGGACTTGCGACACTACATAGACGAGGATCAAAGTGATTGGGATGAATGGATCCCGTACGCAATGTTTACATATAACACAACGCCTCATAGCGCGATAGGATACACTCCACATGAATTGATATACGGGCACCAAGCGACTCTACGGCCCTGACTCAACCGCCGCGACAGACGTACTCGTACGACGACTACGCGCAAGAATTACGCGAGAGAATGCGAGCTACGCAACAAGCAGCGAAGGAACAATTAATAGCCAATAAAGAAAAAGCTCACTATGACAAACGAACTAAAAGTGTGATGTTTAAAGTAGGGGAAAAGGTACTCCTACACGACGAAACCGTGAGGAGAGGACGCTCGAAAAAACTAGATTCTCAATGGATAGGTCCGTACATCATTACGGAGAAGCACTCGGAAGTAAACTATACGATAAAAAAGGGACGACGAAGCCTACGAGTGCACGCAAATCGCATAAAACCCTTTGTCGAATATTAGGAGATTAGAACTACAATCGAGGGGAGAAGGGACAGGAATGAATGATAGAAGATAGGATAAATGAATAAAATAGAAACAGTTCAAGCAAAAGTTAAGTATAATTACGAAAATAAAAATGCGCGTATAAATGAATCCAAGAAAAAGTCAATTATAAGGAAGAAAATAAAAATAGGGGTATAAAAGGAGATTAAAATATATATAAATGTATATAAGTATATGTGTATGTGTATAACGAGGTATACGACGTATAACGACGATGTATAACGACGGGCCAGGACAGGAGGGAGTGAGCGCCCGCCATCTCCGCCGCAATAGGCCGAAGAGCCAACGTCTGTAAACAAGACAGGAAATCGATATAACGAAAAGCGAATGTAAAAAGAACAGTAGGCAAGAAAACAAGAGGACACTTACCTCACTGAAAGTAGACCCATCGGGCCCCGTGAGGAGACGTGGAGGGACACCCAAAGCGACCCCTCGCGGTACGCCATGGCCTCCCCATAGCTAGGGGGTGGGTCGTACGCCGGAGGAGACGGCGACCCCACAGAAGAAGCCCGAGAGGAACCCTCGGAAGACCCTCCCGACGACGCCCGAGATGAATCCTCAGAAGAACCGCCCACGAGCTCGGGCACCGGACCCTCGGCGACTGATAACTCGCGATCGGCACGGCCGACACAAGCCGAACAGTAAGTGGGTTGAAACAATCGGCGGCATTGCCTACAAGCCGCAAAGCCCATACAGCAGGGAGACGACATAACGAAGGCAAGAGGCGAAACGGGACTGAGCTCACAGCGAGCAAGGTAACATAATTAAAAGAATAAGATATAGGAACTCCTGACGCAGCCCAAGATAACAGTCAGCGAGAAAAACCCCCCGCGCACCTGCAACTAAAAAGCGACGGGGATTCAAAGAAAGTAACATGAACTCCTGTCTTGCAGGATGGGACTGGCATTGCTGCTACTTAGCACGAGAGCCGAGGAAGAGCCATACAAAATCCACCGATTCGACCACGAACCGGGATTATACTACGAAAAACTAGGCACACTTCAAGAAACCGAGGCCGAATGGAAATTAACGATAGACCTCGAAGTAAAAGCCCTAGGAGTCAGGCATGAGCAACTAATAGAATTTGACGAAGACACTCGAGCCCTGTGCCAACACGCCTTCGCGGGCATCGAACCGTCGTGCGAAAACGTACTACAAATAATAGCGAAACAGGAAGCACAGATCGCAACGGCCCTCAAGCGCCTGCAGACGCTGTATACCGCTAAGGAAAACAAAAGAGGCCTAATCAATGCGATCGGCAGCGTAAGCAAAACGCTGTTCGGCACGATGGATGCGGAAGACGAACGCAAGATAAACGAGCAAATGCAATTACTGCAGGGACAACAAAAGACACTGCAACACGTTATGAAAAACCAGCTGAAGATACTGGATAAATCCATCGGGCACATAGAGGCATTAGAAAACACCGTGACCCGCAACGAGAACATGATCGCGAACGCCACACGGAAGATGCAGGGTCAGGTTTCACGACTGACGAACCGCGAGGATATAATAGAACACCTCGTGACAATAAACGAGATAACGAACACACTGGCGAGAGACATAACTGACGTAACGGATTACTTGACTCACGCAAGACACGGAATAATTTTAACAAGACTGTTGCCGATAGAATTAATAATGACGGAACTTCGGGAAGCTGCGACATACCTAGGGGCAGGACAGCACTTCCCATTCAAAGTACAAGCCGAAAACTGGCAAACGATCCAAGAACACGTGAAGGTAGCCGCGTACGTAAACATGCCTCACGTGTACACCATCCTAAAATTCCCAATTGTAAACTACCCAATATACGAAATAATAAAAACAACTCCCCTTCCCGCCCACGAGCGAGACAATATATTCACATTCGTGAAAACGTCCGGGGATCTAATGGCAATAGATAGGGAAAACCACAATTATCTAATAATCAAAGAGCGAGAACTAGAGACTTGCACGCGAACAGCAGAAAAATACGTATGCAATCAAGCATTCCCGACATACCATGTAAGCGAAGACGCACCATGCGAGGTGCAAACCTATGTACAGACCCCGGGCCACCTAAGTGCGTGCGAAAAAAGGCACCTTACAAGCAACCGGACCATTTGGATAACGGTAGAAGAAAAACACACTTGGCTATACTCCACGCGAGGAGAGCAACGAATCAGCGTCCAATGTAACGGACAGCCAGAAAGCGAAATCGCTATAGATAACACAGGTAAAGTTACCCTACAAGACAAATGTAAACTAACCACGCCCGACGTGATCATGAAAACGAAAACACAAATAGGCAATAAAGTAGTACAGACACACCTACCGGGATATAATTTAACGAAAAACACGGTCAACCCCTGGCCGAAGGAAATCAGCTAAACTAACAAAGTAACCGAAAGTTAAAACCCGTAATAACGAACCCGAAGGAATTGATAGAACTAAGACTAAGCACACGGGAACTCGAAAGAGAATTGGAAAACGGAGCGAACAAACACATATTTGCGAACAGATACGTCGCGTACTCGCTAAGCACGGGCATGGCAATAATTATAGTTAGCATAATAGGCATAAGCGCATGGATAATATACCGTAGAACGAAAAAACAACCGAATACACCAAACTATGTTAACCGCGAACCCGCGATGTTGTACTAAGCATAAATTGTAAAGAAATATTGTAAGGAACAAGGAAAAGGGAGAGGGTAAACCCATGAGCGGAAAACTTCATCCCTCAGTTTTCCTTCTTCCAAAGGGGGAGGGATGTTGTGCCCCGATTGCCGAAAGAGGTAACGAGGGCACTCAAGCAGTGTTACTGCAATTAGAATAACACTAGCGTAAGCATATTGCGCGATCGAGCCACAAAAGCCCGACCGCGCAACCTAATTAAATTCTAAGAAGAAGTCAGCAAGGTCTCGACCCGATCACGAATGACCGCAGTCGAGTACCGAGAAGTTGCTGTCAAGTATCGAGAACGCTGACGCCTCGATCATCGGGTTTAAAACCAGAGGAAAGTCCGAGATCGAGGCACTTGTCACTATCGCGTATCCGCTAACGTACTGTACGCGTCAAACACTTGTCCGTCAGGCCTTCGGCCTGCCGTCAACCAATCTTGTGAAACTCAGTTAAATAAAGTTAATCTGTGAGATCCAACGGTGCCTTCTTGAAGTGATCTCCGACCAGCCACATCCCATCAAAGAACCCCTTCGGTTCTCGTCAGAGAACACCTCCGGAGCGAGTAAGAAGGAAAATACACCGCGCACGGAGCGGCGCGGCAACAATGAAATGGATGAAATTTGTGTTCATGCAGTATGCGTAGAACACTTCTTTGAGAAATTCCTGAACCTCGCGTAATTTGCCTAGAACTAATGTGAGGATTTGCAGCAACTGCAGCTAAAACATTCACTGTGTTATTTTCGTTTGTCACAGGCCGCGGTCGGACTCTTTCTCTAGGTTTAACACTTCCAATTTCAGTAAACAGTTGGACAATACTGCGAAAAGTCGTTGCAGAAGGAACATTCCTATCAGGGAATAGATTAGCATACCTTTGACGAGCTTCTTCAACATTTCTATGAGCCTCAACAAAGTACGAGAAAATGATATCTACTCTCTCTACAATCGTTAACATCGTGGAACAATTGAGAAGAGACGTTCACAGTCCGAATCATTGAAGTAAAATGAACAGTCTGACCACTTTGCTTTTCGAACATTTGCTTCAATGAAACACTTGTGAGAGGCAAGGGGACTCACAGTAATCAAGCACCCCGAAGGGAACAAATTACTACTACGTCCACGTAGTTGTTCCTCGGTAAAGCTGAAAGTAGTCTAACAATAAGAATGCATTGCAGGAGGGTAGACGGTGTCACATGATAGCATTTTCAAAAATATCAAAAAATTTACTTTGATTTTCCTCATCTGATGTGTATTTTTTTGAGATATTACCATTTTTCAACAATTTTCAACTCATTTTCATTTTTGCCGATTACAGCGCCATCTATCATGAAACGAAAAAATGTCTAATACAAAAGTTACATATTGTTTCACGGAGAATCCAAATCTGCAATAAAAAATAGGGGTTTCTATTTAAGGTTTCAAAGTCACCGGGTCCCATCCCCCGGGGGTGGTGCAGGGGGGTCGAGCTTTATGTTAATGGATGTCCCTCTTCGAGGTGAACAACTTTTATTGCAACTTTTTTTTAATCCGATTTGCATTTTTCTAAATATTCTGAAAAACAGTTTTAAATGCCTCACCCTATACAGGGTGAGTTATAACATTTGTGCCAGAACTCGTGAGAAGGTAGAACGGATCGAGATGAACAGAAAAGTCCTGAACCATTTGCAATTTTCGCAATAGTTAACGAGTAATAAATTATCGAAAATCGTCGTCTTTGCCCTGCCCACTGTCCAATTCGAGCGCGTGGCGAGATGTGACCGCCCGGCGATCGATATTGCCTGGCGAGGGGAGAGGACAGCGCGCCGTTGCCGGCGAGCTTACGTCGCCGCTCCCGCGTCTCGCGTCCTCACCCCTCGCCTGGCACCTTCTCAACCTTCTCATGAGCTCTGGCACAAATGTTATAACTCACCCTGTATATTACTTACTTTTACACACACGCACACGCACACGCGCTTGCGCACGCCCAAGCGCACGCACACGCACATGTACACAGAGGGTGTCTGTAGAGTCTGACCAAACCCCTAGATCCTGAAAACAGCTTTTGATATGGAAAAATGTTTCAGATAAAAGTTATAGGAAATTAATTTTACTATTATTTGCACCCTTCTAAATCCTATAATTTTTGTCTGAAACATTTAGAGATACCCAACTCATACATATAGTATATATATATCAGAAGCGGAAAATGTTGTCTTATTAATACAATATATACATATATGTATATATATGTATACTTTTTAAAAATAAAATAATAGTAAATGAAAATACTCATGTACCTTTATTTTTTGTATGACAACAAATTTTTATATTTTTTTCAAATTTTGGAAATTACCTGTTTTGTCTTACAATATGTATAATAATTTTCAAAATCTGCAAAAAATATAAATATCTGCTTTATTCCTATCCAAATTGTAAATATAGGCCGGTATTCATAGTCGGATCTTACTTTAAGACAGTCCTAAATAATATCTTAAGATGCTAATACGGCTCTGTGATTGGTAGATGACAAAATAAGATATACTATAGTACTTACGACGATCTTCAATATAAGAATTAATCGACTATGAATACAGCCATATAGACACGGTCTTACATACAGGTCCGGAAGCTCAGGCCAAATTTTGGTGGTGGAGATAGGTCGAATTTTTAAGCCAATAAACGTTTGTCTCTTGGCCATGAGAGTGGCCACGCAAAGAAATCACGGTTTCTATGTCTGTGTCTCTGTCTACTACTAAAGTCACTAGATAAACAAAGTACCGCAATTAACCGCCATATTGAGTCCAAACACGCGGCTCATTCAAATTATTTATTTGTATAAATGTATTTTGTGAATAAAAAAGAAAACCGTAAATTATAGAAATAACTATTTTTATTTATCATGCTTTGGTTTGCTTACATATGCTTTCATAGCAACACTCCTACTACTGTTAACAGTTTTTATTTCATTAATAGTTTTCTTTTTCAGGGAAAAATGGATGCGTGCTATAACAAATGTTTTTATAAGTTTATAAATAATGTTGTGGCACGATGGAATAAAGTTTGCAGGATATTGTTGTAAAAACATTTGCACAAACTGTATAACTTTTAATTCATTTAAAATTAGCTTGATTTCGTTTTTCCTAAATAATAACTCACATTTATATATAATGTTATATATATCCATAGTTGGAAATGTTAAAATATTTTCCTTATACTCTCTAAGTCTAGAGAAAGAACATATATTGTTATTCAAATCGTTTGCACAATTTGTTACAACAGCATTAAAACAATGATCGCACACTTTAAAATTTTTCTTAATCTTATATAGTAATGCACCTGTTAAATGATACAAAGCTGTCTGTATTACATCGCTTAAATCTGTCTCATTTCCAAGTAATGATTTATATATTCCTGTATCCCATAAATCTTCAATACTCTGCTGGGATTGTACTTCTGAAGAGGTATTTTTTAAATCACAATTTTTTATCTCCTTACAATATTGAATAATATGAACTGAATCAACAGTCGAGTAATTACTACGATTAATATTAGCTTTAAACTGTGATAGACAAACAAGTCTTAATGTATATTTGAATTCACGTGCATCTGGAACAGATTTTCTTCCTCGGATGATGGAAAATAGATTCTCTAAGGCATCTTGAGTGAATCTTCCTAATAATAAAAACTTAAAGTTTTCTTTCTCTAAATATTCAGCTTGCAAATCAAGAGCAGTTTGAGTGCAAAGTATTAAGCCACTTTGAAATGGTTTCCATTTTCCATCTCCGACTGTTATTCCTTTAATAATCTTGATAAAATCTTTTAAAAATATTATGTTATCTTTGTACACATTTTCATCAATATGTGATAATGCAAGTTTTATATATCGACTGGTCATAATTTTAAACCATTTATACATAATTGTAAGAAACCAGGCAGTGGTTTTATGTATATTTTCAATACGTCCATTGCCTATGTGATATGAAATAGCTGCTGCAACATTATTGTTTAATAATGCTATACTTAAGGGGATGCTAAAGCCGTCTGTTTTATCGGCATTCTTTGTTAGAACTAATCTTTTAATTGGCTTTATAGAAATGCAAAATTCTTATACGGAATTAAAGAACGCAGCAAAATCTACTTTTCTCTGGTCAACTTTATATTAAAAACGAAAAAAAATTAATAATTTTATTAATTTTTGGTACACTTGACGACAATATTTGCTTGATACGAGAATTCTACAATAAATATATACAAACTGAGACCAGACAAAAGTAGGGACAACATATAGGAACAATATCGTGCAATTAGAACTAAGATTAATAGCCTAGAAAAAAAGATTAGTTCTAATAAACGCAAGTCAAAAAATCCAAGTCTAGAAGACGAGAAAAAGAGTAGTATGGCGTGTAGAAATAGTTGCAGGCTTTCTCGAGAGATGTCACTGCCAACGGTGGCAATGTGGCGACTTGCAGTTGCCCATCTATACGACGACACAGTCTATGGTCGTCGGTGGCGCTGTCCGAGCGGGAACAGAATATGTTAGTCGTTACTCGTCTGTGTCACGGTCAAGACCGATCACCTTACCGTGTACCGAGATCTCAATAAAGTTCTCTTGCATCTCGTATATTCCGAGTGAGTTCTTCCCCGCCTTCGCAATCAGCTAACGGCAAGGAAGTATTGTGGGCACTTCAGCCGGGCTGTAAATACATCGACTAGGCCCCACAGCAACATGGCAGCAGTCGCAAGCCGGCGATAATCGCGTCC
>NW_011966425.1:3475-15873 GCF_000949405.1 Vollenhovia emeryi | reverse complement strand
TGTAAGGGTAAATATTTACCCATAAAAATTATACACAAAACGGAGGGGCTGGGGAGGGGGAGGGGGAGGGGTTGGAATGGGCGGGAGGGGAGGGGGTGGGGCGCGCGCAGCGCGCCGTGCTAAAGACACTTGCAACTGGTTCGTTAAAAAGATATAAGATTTAGACTCCATCATTTTTCTCGAAAACTATTACTCAAAGACACTTATACATTCTTTGAATTGTATATGGTGTCAGAAACTTTCCACGTGAGGCCATCCTAAACGTATATGATATCGTGAACTACATAGCATTTGCGAAACTTCTTTTCTTTATAACTTTTTAACAAACAACGAGCGACGGCTAAAACCTTCTGAAGGTCACTTAGTAAGGTGACCTTGACAACATATGCCAAGGTCAAGGTCATTGGGGCTGGGTCCGTGTTTGTGAAGTTTTACCACTCTGTATCTATTCAGGCGAATTAAGGCCTGTGTCCATGATGCTAGTACTTGGTCCAAGTTCTAATTCCGCGAAATATGTAGCCAATCAATATAGCTGTTCCACAAAAGCTGCAAGTTGATTGGCTACGCATTTCTCAAAACTAGAACTTGGACCAAGTACTAGTATCATGGACACAGGCTTTAATTCGCCTGAATAGATACAGAGGTTCTAAATTTCTAAACAGTTGCTATTCTTTTCATCGGTGCTGTCGATACGTTATTGCCCGAATGAAATGTATTTACAGAATGGTTACGGTAGAAGAAAGATACGCGTTATACATATATAAATATCCATTGTTATATTTGGCGTAATTTGTTGATGATATCATTACTTTTGTAGAGAAGATAGTTTTGTAGAGAAGATTTTTGTAGAGACAATATTTTTGTAAAGGTATTTTTGTAAAGGTATTTTTGGTAAGATATTTTTATAAAAATATTTTTGTAAAGAAGATACTTTTGCAGGAAAGATATTTTTGTAGAAAAGATACTTTTGCAGAAGATATCATAAACAGTCGCGATCAAATTTTTATGAGAAAAGAAAATTATTTATACCTTTTAACAAAGGACGGGAAACCTTGTGATGAGGGATCTAAACAACTTCAAAAACGAAACTTAATACCTAAAATTAAAGAAAATCAAGTAGGAAACTTTAAAGTAATTAAAAAGGGGAATAAATTTCATTTAATTTTTATTTGCAAGGATGATATTCAAGACAAAATAACCTGAGAAATATTATTAGTATTTGGAACTAAATTACGTAAAATAATAAAGGAAAATTCAATTAAAGTATTAAATGTTGCTAAATCAAAGGAAATAGATAATATCTCATGGGAAGAAATTTTTAAACAAATTCAACAATCAATACTTGGAACATCAACCAAATTAATAATATGTCATTGATTGGTAAAAATCCCAGAAATCGAAAGTCAGAAAGACATAATTGAAGAGGCTCATTCTTCCAAAATTGGAGGTCATAAAGGAATAACTAAAACTTATAATCGAATTCGACAAAATTTTTACTGGGATAATATTAAATCTGATATCCGAAACTATATTATTCAATGTTTACAATGCCAAATTAAAAAATTAGTTAGAGTAAAAACCAAACAACCAATGATAATCACGGATACACGGATACACCTTTTTCGTCTTTCGAAAAAATATCAATGGATATAGTAGGGTCTTTACCTGAAAGTTCCAAAGGAAATTCCTATATTTTAACAATCCAAGATCACCTAATCAAATTTTCCTTGGCGATCCCTTTAAAATCCATAACTGCTGTGCAAGTTGCTGACGCATTATTAAAATATTTTATTTGCCTTTTTGGAGCGCCCAAAATAATATTAACAGATAGAGGAACAAATTTTATGAGCAATCTAATGAAACGATTCAGTAAACAATTCAAGATTAAGCAATATAAAACTACAGCCTTTTATCCATAAGCCAATGGAGCATTAGAAAGATCACATATAGTATTAATAGAATATTTAATACAATATGTTAACAAATTCACTGAATGGGATGAATTATTAGAATTTGCAACTTTCTCATATATCGTAATACAAGCACACATGAATCAACTGGATATACTCCATACGAATTGGTATTTGGAAAATTAGCCAGACAACCTTCTAGTGAAATAATTGACGATAAAAAAGAAAGAAAGTATGATGATTATCTAACTGAATTAATGACAAAAATTCATAATTTACAAGAATTAGCACGAGAATGTTTAATTGCATCTAAAATTAAATCAAAATTTTTTTACGATAGAAAACTTAACCCTCAAGAATTTCAAATAAACGATGAAGTTTTTCTTTTAAGTGAACCCAAAAAGGGAAAATTAGGAGATCAATATTCGGGGCCACATATAATAACTGATATTTTATCTAACGGAAATATTAAACTTTTTGTTAAAGAAAAATTAAAAATCGTTCATCCCAACAAATTACGTAAGAAAAAGAAAAATTAATTTGTTTCAACTAATCAAATTCTTTTTAAACTGTATTTGAAATATAGAAGCAAGAATGAAGAATTTAATCTACATAATAATCATTTGGATTCTACAACCCGAAGAAACTCTTGGACTCATTGGATATGACTGTGGAACAACCAACCTCAACGTAAGAACTGTATCATTATTGGATATCGAAGAATGTAATATACCCGTAATTCAACCACATGTACAAGAAACAAATATTCAACTGTTACAATTGTCAAAATTCGAATCAACAAAGGTCATACAATGTAAAATTTCTGTTGCTAGAACAATTTATTATTGCGGAATGCATTCGCATATTTCAACCGTAACAAATGCGCAAGCAGAATATATACTTGATACAATTTTAGATCAATGTAAAAGTATGCATAAGTCAGGAAGTATAGTTTTAAATGTTAACAATATCATAAACGGATTGAAAGCAAATTATACAACATCGCGACCAATAACTTTAGCAGGATCTGTAACAACAGATGGACAATGTATCGGAACTCAATATTCGGACCCATATGGGACTTGGCAAAATGTAGTTGTGCAAGGAATAATTACAATAAGTCTAAATTCTTATCAAGCAACTATTAACATTGAAACAAATAAAATACATTTAAAAAAAGGAACTATTTGTCAATATTCAAATGAAGATTGCATACATATCGAAGGGAGATATACATTTTGGGAAACAATATTTAATGATCATTGCAAATTTAACCATTATGACATTTTATATGAAGGAAAAGCAAAAGATGGTCAGTGAAATTAATGAAAAATTACAAATTATTTATTCCTTGTCAACTCAGGACGTAACTTTCGCTTTATCACAAACAGGTGAAGAGTTTCTTTGTGGATATACTTTAATTAAAACAGAACATCCTAAACTGGTAATTCTAGAAATTAAAAGCGGAGAATCTTTAAACAAGAAACGAAAAATTTCAGTAGAAAATTTAGATATTTTTACTTACGTGAATTCAAAATTCGTTTATGTTGAAAAACACATTCGCACACAGATAAATCACCTATACACAGTGTACTCAAACAACGCTGCAATTTGGAACGACGAGTAATGAAGAACGCACTCAGCCTTGCAATTCATGCACCTGACGACTTTGCCTATCAAATTATGAAAGGACCAGGATTTTTGGCGGTGATTTCGGGAGAAGTTGTACATATCATCAAATGCACTTCTGTGGAAGTAAAAATTCGACACACCCAGGAATGTTACCAGCAGTTACCAGTATTCAAAGGAAACGAATCATACTTTTGGCTCCAAGGACCCATATACTTTTTAAAACTGGAAGCCAGACATCATGCAACAGAATCATTCCAACAATTATTTATTAAACGACGGATGGTATCATATAGCACCAATTTTGGAATAGGTACAGCAAACCTCCAGAAACAATGAGACCAATGTCTCAACCAACTTGGCATTACAGCGATCCCGAATCATTGGCAGCGAGCGGCATATACTCAAACAACGAGCTAGAAAATTTACGAGACCATATCATGTTTCCAGCAGAGAAGAACGGAATTCTGAACACTGTGGCTCGAGGAGTAAGAGGAGAGCCAACCTTAACGCAAGGGATATCTCTTTCACATCTACTTGATGAAAATTCATTGAAGAAAATAACAGAAGACACTTGGAAGAAAATTTGGGGAACATTTACATTTGTTGGAAACACAAGTGCCGGAGTAATTGGAACATATTTCCTATTTAGAACGATGAAACTAATAATGGACACAATTATACACGGTTGTGCAATTCATACTATATACGGATGGTCTATACATTTAATCGGAGCGCTATGGGACTCTGTAACAAATTTATTAATTCACCTAGGCAAAGGAAGAACAATTAAAGAAAAAGAACAAAAAGAAGAACAACCTACAACTCAACCTAAAACTCACAGAACTCAAGAAACTCAAGAAATCTCAATTCAAATAAATGAAGAAGACACCAAACCAACATTAACATTAACAGAAAACATTAAACAACAAAACGATTTAATTTCAGTAGAAAACGAAAAGAAAAAAGTTATTATCCACAATGAAACTCAAAATCTTTACCCGCGATTATAATAACCAAATTTTAAATGAGACCACCATGCTTGTAGATATCAATCACATAAGCGAACCACTCACTACAGGTTTAATATTACTTACAAGGGAACGGTCGGAAGTGTCCTTCACCGATTTCAATGAGCTTTGGATATGTTGTAGAGCATAAAAAAGTATTAGACCCGTATTTTTTTTATCGGCTTTACTCGACGGTTAGGGGGTGAAACAGCCCCTCGAAAATAACAGATATTTTCATTTTTTACGAATATCTTCGAAAATATAAGTTTTATGGAAAAATGTTTTAGACAAAAGTTTATTGTTTTTTACAGTCTTCACAATGGCGTAATCACATTTTTCATTAATGTCAAATTTTTTAATTTACCCCCACCCCACCATATTTTTAAAAAATTTTTTCAATGCAGAAGTTTAAGAGCATCAAAAGTAGGGTATACTCGTATAGGGGGATTCTACCCCGGGAGCTCCGAGGGGGGAGCGGGGCGGGGGGTACTCCGGGGCGAGGGGACCGCGGGAGGAGGGAAGTACGCGACCTTGACGTCACGCAAGGTGCTGACCTGTCACTGTAACAGATATCGTTTCTTTTTTAGCGCGAACACCTGGACGGGTATTCAGGTGCTGACCTGTCACTGTAACAGATATCATTTCTTTTTTTAGCGCGAACACCTGGACGGGTATTCTTATGAGTCACGGGGTCAAGCGCCGAAACCTGGCTGCTGACAGTGACTTTCTTATCAAGGTGAACGATGTCGAGGAGTTCCACGTTTATTATTCCACGACGCTTGGCGATCCGCGGGGCGCGGGGAAGGAGATATTCTGCGGCGATTCGCGGGGGCGCGGGGAGGGGAAGGACCGCGACGCTACGCGATCCTCGACGCGGTGGCGCGGGGAGGACCGCGGCGCTACGCGATCCGCAGCGCGAGGCAATCCGCGGCACAAGCATGTAATAGATATCATCGGAAGATGACGATATACAAATGATTAGCGCAGACACACAGCTGCGCGCATCCATGGCATGAGTCATGAGGTCAAGCGCCTAAACCTGGCTGCTGACAGTGACTTTCTTATGATATATATAAATCGGTTCGGAAATCCGCTGCACCACAGTAGGAGATTTTATACGAGATCGAGAAGAAAAACATTGTGGACAGTATAAAGTCTGAAAAGATACTAGCGCGACAACATGGAACAACGAGAGCAAGATCTGGTGGAGCGAGCCGACAGGATCGTCACATTAGGTGATTATTTGGGGTGGCTGCAACAATGCCACGAGTGTATCGCAGAGCTAGAGGAACACAGCCGTGTCAAGCGTCCAAGGCTATCCATTGGTAGCAGGATCCATCCATCGCTGGTGGCTCGAATCGCGCGACTCGAGAGTGTCAAGTGCCGAGTTGAAAGACGATTCGTACATTTCGGGGGTGGTGGTGTTGGAACTTCTTCGAGAGCACAACTGTCGTGGCGCAAGATCGACACCGCGTTCGAAAACCGCGTGCTTACCGGTGCGGTGATTAACGCGGAGTACATTGAACCGTGCAAATTTCTCGATGACGCTCGCGATATCGTGATCGAGCATGTGCGAGACACTATCGAGCGCTATAATTGTGTAAAGGTGAATACTGTGTTCAACGGAGAGTTTGTGGCGGGTGAAACGTGCAAATAAAAGCATAAATACAAAAAACTATGAACTGTTTATTACAACGGACCTACAACAGTGGTACGAGTCGCGCGTAATCGGTCCGACTCTAGCTGAACTCGAAGAGTTTCAGGAGCGTGATAGCGAGTGGGCGTTGTCGCGTATACTCAACTTGACTATTAACGTGAACAAATGCAATCCAATGCGCGCGGGATGCCATATAGACATGCCAGAAGTGGTGAAACGAAAGAAAGCAGTGATCAACGTACAATCCATGGACAATGCATGTTTCGCGTGGTCAGTGGTCGCTGCTCTCTATCTAACTGAAAGACACGCGGAGCGCGAGTCGTCGTATCCGCATTACAGTGATGTGTTAAACCTGCGAGACATTCCAATGCCAATGACATTAAGTGGTATTAAAAAGTTTGAACAATTGAACAGTATTTCCATCAATGTATACAGCATCGATGAAAAGAACAATTGTGAACGCACAATCGTACCACTACGAGTCGCTGATGAGAAGAAGGAGAAGCACGTGAACCTATTATACCTGCAAGATCAGAGAGATGCTGAAGTAGGTCACTTCGTCTGGATAAAAACTTATCCCGCCTCGTCAGTTCTCAACTCAGCAAGAAGGAGCCCAAAAATCACATTTGCGATCGGTTAGTATCAATAAAATTTATGAAAAATTGTTTTATTTGAAAAAATATATATTAAAAACATGTTTTTCTTTCCAGATGTTTGCACTACCATAGCTCCAACATCAAGTTGCAAGCCCACAGCGTGGACTGTCAACAGATAAATAACTGCGCGATCATATTACCCAGCGAGGAGGACAAGTGGCTCAGTTTTAACAATCACAGTAGGAAGGAACGTGTGCCGTTTGTCGTCTACGCCAACTTGGAGTGTATCCTGGAAAAGATGGATACGGATCCGAAGACATATCAGCACCGTGAAGTATTTAGCATCGCTTATTACCTGCACTGCTCATATGACGACTCGCTATCAACATATCAGTTTCGTCGTGACAAGGATTGCATCGCATGGTTCGCTGACCAACTAGAAGAATTAGCATATCGTGTAAAGAATATTCTGTCGAGTAATGTTCCTATGCAAACACTTTCGAAAGAACCGTATGAGAACTTTAATAGCACCACGCACTGTCACATATGCGAGAAACCGTTCGCGCCAGACGACACTCGGGAGCGTGACCATTGCCATCTAACTGGACAATATAGAGGCCCCGCACATTCAAATTGTAACATAAATTACAAAGATGCCTATTTCATTCCAATCGTTTTTCATAATTTATCCGGCTATGACGCACATTTCATAATTAAAGAAATCGCTACCGCGTTCGAGGGCACAGTTGATGAGTAGGGGAGTACGTGACCTTGACGTCACGCAAGGTGCTGACCTGTCATTCGTTTCTTTTTTAGCGCAAACACCTGGACGCGTATTCTTATTTTCCTTGTTATGAGTCACGGGGTCAAGCATCGAAACCTGGCTGCTGGCAACGACTTTCATATCAAGATGAACGATGTCGAGGAGTTCCGCGTTGATTATTCCGCAGCGCTTGGCTATCCGCGGAGGCGCCGGGAGGGAGATATTCCGCGGCGATCCGTGGTGCGGGGAGGAGAGGACCGCAGCACTACGCGATCCCTCGACGCAGGGAAGGGGAGGTCCGCGGCGCGATGCGATCCGCGGCGCGTGCTTGTAAAAAGTATCACCGGGATGCCTTTGATTAGCGCGAACACCTGGACGCGTATTCTTATTTTCCTTATTATGAGTCATGGGGTCAAGTGCCGAAACCTGGCTGCTGACAAAGTCTTTCTTACCTAGGCACGTGATGCCAGGAAGTTCCACGTTTAAACTCGCGTCTACTGCATCGACATGTAATAGATATCACCGGAGATGCCTTTGATTAGCGCCGATACCACAGCTGCACGTATTATTTTCCATTGTATGAGATCAAGCGCCGAAACCTGGCTGCTGACAAAAGTCTTTGGCAATCCGCGGCGCGTGCATGTAATAGATATCACCGGGGGATGACGATATACAAATGATTAGCGCAGACACACAGTTGCGCGCATCCATGGCATGAGTCATGAGGTCAAGCGCCTAAACCTGGCTGCTGACAGCGACTTTCTTGTCTACACCGAAACCTGGCTGCTGACAGCGACTTTTTATGGTATATAAACGGTCCGGAAGCCCGCTGTACCACAGTAGGAGATTTTATACGAGATCGAGAACTAAGAATACGTTGGGACCCATGAACGCATCGTTAGACAAGAAGTTCGTATTTATCATCCAGTTTCTTCGTGTCCTGATAGGCCTTAAGATTTCCTTAGCAAGAATGAATTATTACATTCCTCAGGAAATGTCATCCACCAAGAAACAGCGTAACGTGTACGTACTACAAAGTTATCGTATATTTTCCTTTACCATTTTCCACATTTAATTGTATTTTTCAAACAGTTTTAACAATCGTCGTTACACACCGTATGTTCATCGAAGCAGTTATACGCCATCCGTTCCTCAAGATGAAACTGTATCGTGCAAGAAACAGTGTGGTGACGTGTGAGTACCATAAAGCTACTGCATATTTGCACACATTTTTTCACACAAATAATTGTATTTATTTTACTTTATACATTCTTTCAGTTCTGATGATGAATCTCATAACCCACCGCGTATCATGTGCAGGAGGTTACCACTGACATCTACAGCATTCAAATACATAGATATTGGGATCAGAGTAGTACCTCGTGCATCCTACGTAGAAATAATTCTCAGCGATAATCAAGGACATCAGATGGAGTTAGATCAATCAATTTGGAAAGAATACAGAAATAATTACTCAAAAATAGACCAGCTGCTAAAGGCATCAGATACGTCATCATCGTCAGCGATACAGCTTAATCATTTAGCTATAGAACTAGTTAGAACGCGCCACGGAAATATTGCAAAAGTAACCTGAAATAATACTTCTATGTACATGAAACCATCAACCATATCATTTTTATTTGAACTGGAACACTGTGTAGACTGCATATATTTTCAACTGTATGCGGATCTAGAAACTGTACATGAAACCTTCGAAGAACTCGTTGTGCATGTACAAGATATGTGGATGAGTGGCGAAAAAAAATGCGATACACCGAACGATGCAGTTAGAATCCTACACAAGTATTATAAAAATTCAACCGAAAATTGTGAATTTATTTCGATCATAAAGTGCGAATTAATGGCTTATGCCGTGAAAGAAATTCTTGCCGAAGCCCATAAACGGGGTGATGTATTTTGATAAATTGAGATAACAAAATGAGATTAAAATTTTTTAATGACGTATTTTCTTCCACTTCCAATCCATTCTATCTTCCCTTCCTAAGTAGTTAATAAGAAGAAGAGTAACAACGTAGGGCTATATGCGAGGGAGAGGATGCGAACAGGGAGAGAGAGAAGGAAATACGAGCGGAGAAAAAATAGACATCGTCTCAATATATAATATATATTTAGTTTGCTTACAGCAATTGAATACACTTCTTAACACATGTTGTTACATATTTTTATGGTTAGACCACCAATTGTAAAGTTTAAAAACATTTTGTAAAGCGCAATTTGTTACATGTTTCTGGCAGTGAAAAGTATGTGTAACATCCAATTTATTTAGAGATGGTATGTCCTCGTAGTCTACATCAATAGTTTCAATATAGACATTTCCTCTCGAGTCATCCAAGAGCATATCCTTCAGCCATTCTCGTTTTTCGTGTCCCTTGACGAAGACGAGAAACGGTGTCTCCAGATCGTCATCATCTTCCATGCCGACCACAGCCGTTGTAATCAGACTTCTAGCCCTGCTGTATGGAATCATTCCGTCTTCCCATCGTACTCCATGACGATTTGCAATCAACCAGGATGCCTGATGTTGCTCCGCTTTGGTGAGAAGCCTCCATGGTACGGGACATGTGAAAATGTAGTGAGAGAGAACGCGTCCCTCTCGGAGAGCGGCAAATTCCTTCACAACAAAGTTACCGCTGATGACGAAGCCTTGCAGGTCCACAAACGTCGGTATGGACATGATTGAAGACGTCGAGAGAAGGAGGAATACTGCGGTTGCTCTTGATGCATAGTAGATTTTCAAATCGTTTCATCCCCTCTAAACTGTATTGGAAAGAGGGGAAACCATTGTGTCCAAAATGTAGTACTTAGGGAATTTTGCGCACGACGCTGGTCAGCGGGTTGTACTGAACCACACGATCATGTATGACGAGACAGTACGCAGTGGTATTCACTGGCACATTCTCCTTACACTCAAATTCCAATCTCATGTCCACAGTCGCGCTCTTGACCGACTCGTTTTGTCGGGAGCAATCGATAATGACAAACGGTCCTTGTTCTAGAAAATTGTCGGTAGTGAGACCGGGCATAAGAACCTCGTTTCCGAAATAGCTCTTCCGGAACCGCGAAAACGCATCATACAGACTCGACCATTTGTTTTTATCGAAATCCAGATTCATATCATCGTATGGATAACATTCCGAATTCAGATAGAGTTTCACGTTGCTCAATTTGCAGTGACTGAATTGGCTCACATTCTGTGACATGATATTCTTCCGACCTGTTTGCAGAGCAAAGATAAGATACCGCGGCTTCTCGAGCTGAGTAGCCGTTTTAATAGCCCATGAATGTTTAGTCGTCTGTTGCAATAGCGGATACTCGTACAGATCCCACGAACGAAATCCCATATTGAGGTATTGTTCGCTTTCCAAAGCACGCAGCATCGACAGGTTGTTCACCTCGTTTAACAACACATGCGGCATGCGCCACTGTACCTTGAATATTTCAAGTTTAGGTTCCATCGCTGCATTTCCAAAGAGACAGTTGTTATCATTGCGCGATCGTATCAAAATCACTTCGTGACGGGCGTTAATTACCACGCGTTGATAATCTTCACAGAATCCCAATAGCATGCTGAGCGGCACACAAAAATTAAAGTCTCCGGTTCCATTGTTCACCACATCCCAGCCGCCATTCTTCAGAGACATCATTTTATCGAACGATGACGAGACATAGGTCTTGAGCGTGCTGGTTATTCCAACATTTCTGGCGCGATCAATCTCCAAACCATCAAGTTCATATCGGATCTCGTCGAACATGAACGCGACACAATTATTTCCCAGTACTACATCAGATCCTTCGATTTGTTTGGTAGTAGTTAGTTTTCCCTCGATGTACAGAAAACTTTCATGCGGCAACGTATAGAGATCCTGTTGTTGTATTGGTATTCTTATCTCATCGCTGTACCCGAATGTAGTGTTGGCAAACGGATTGTACGAGTGAGTCTCAATCTTGACGATGCGCTCGTCGAAGATTGGCTCTTCGTTGATATTGAGAATGTCAATCATTGTTTGCGCACTGCGAATCCCAAAGAGGTTAAAAATTCCACGTTCAATGCGTTGAGTTTCTTCTTCTTGCAACAACTAGACGACGGGATATCACCGATCTCGATGTCGCGGGCTTGGTGGTATCTTTTACAATTTGCTCCGATCCGTTCAGCACGAGCATCTCATGCACACTCGCGCGCGTTATCGCTGTCGTCGGCGTACGTGCAATCTGAGGGTGATTTCTTCTCCGCGAAAGTCGAGCAATTGACTGTTCTGATCCACAACGCGTACCGTTAAATCGGTAATGCTCCGTGCGATGACTGGCAGAATGATCTGCATCGGCGTTTCCGATATCTTATATCCTGGTGACACGTTCGGCGAAAATTCGTGTATCGTGTGCACAGGCTTGCTGTTGCTGTACGCACCCGCGGTCACGTTGCACTCTACGCGGATAATGTTCACATTGGTAATGTTGATTGGCAGGTCTGATTCATGCCATTTTCGCGGTTGCAGTATACGCGTCGATGAGAATCCCAGTAGCGATCCAATGTTTTTGGGCTTGCTAAAGTTTATTTCGAAGGCGCATTTGATCTCACTTCTCATCGTGTTGTAATTAGCGCGGAGCACAATTGGGTATTCATCGTCTTCGTCGTCACCGTCGTCGCGTTTTTCACCACCATCATTAGCTAGGAACCGACGTGGACGTTTCCATGAAAGTGCGCGTTTCAAAAATTCATTTATGGCCTGCAATTCATACGATCCTTCGGGAATTGTAATTTCCGCGTCGTCATAGTAAAATTTATTATTCGAAGCATTCACATTCGATATCGTA
>NW_011966425.1:0-3388 GCF_000949405.1 Vollenhovia emeryi | reverse complement strand
ATGAAAAGCTGTTCAGCGAATACTGACTCCTCGCGACGCCTCGTCAAGCTTTTAAATTCGCACGCGTCAGTCGTCGTTTGGAGAAATCGTAGACACAGCTGTCCGCAGATGCTCTGATCGTAGGTCTGATGGGATGCTCGATTATACACAATCGTTGCATCATCTCCGAAATATCTCACCAATTCTTTAGGCGGTCGGAGATTACCAAAACTGTCGAAATATACCACACGGTTTCCCCTCTTCGCGTACGCTACCCAGTGAGTGCCGGGTCCCGCCGCGTTGTCCAGATTGACGATACCGCTCTCGTTTCGTCGTACTCCGCTTATCGGTAACGCGTTTCGCATAAAGACACCTCTAAAGTACGGTATGTGCACACATTTTGCCATTTGATCCAATTGCACGTTTGTTGTTACAAACCCGCAGGCATTTTTAATGCTTTTTTGATGTTTTTTTCCTTCCTTGTTTCGTTACATCTCGTCCACGTTTGTATGGAGCGAGATACACTCCGCGACCTTCCATCGCCCGATTGTGACGCTGCAGCTCCTCAAGTTGACGTTGTGCAGCTTTGCTATCGCTCACAGCCTTCGCCACACCAGCTGCTCCACCGATTATGGATCCGAGCACACCCAATATCGGTAGAAGTGGTAATACACCGCCGTGTTTCGCTACCGGAAGTATTCGCTACTTTGTTGCTTTTTTCTTCTTTGTTTTCAAACCCATACCGATCTTTGTCTTGGCTTTCATAGCAGCCCAAACAGCTGTAGCGGCAGCTCTCTCTCTAAGCGTTGAATCTCTGGCGAAAATGCGTTTCCGCGCTCTCTCGGCGAGTACCCTGTCCCCCACGTGTCTCTCAGCGAGTTCGCTACTCCGAGAATATGCAATGTCGTATTCGCAGCACGCCGTGTCCAATGGATTTATCCCTCGATCGCCTCTCGCCAATCGTTCTTCCAGACGAGTGCCTGGGCCATAAAACTGATAACCGGGGATATGTAGCTCGAAAGGAAGCGCGTTTATCGCACGTTTCAGCAGACCGCCGCCGCGTTTTACCGCTGTTGCCTCTGCCAACATTCGCAGCAATCCTTGATCATCGGCGCGGGACCGTCGATGTGCGTCCTCTGCCATGGCTGATTGTAATGTTCGTAACAGCGCCGATAAGTCTGAACCTCCGAATCAGTCTTTATACGTTCTGGAAGCTTATCCCACAGGTAGTGTACGTAATTGCCACACACTCGTAACAGAACAGTTTTTGGAATGAACTGCAACTGTTCGACGTTTAAATCAAAGATATCGGAAGGACTTGACAGCAGGACAAACATTTTCACTACTGAGCGATTCGTTGTATCACGCTCGTATAAATAGGTGTCGTCTACTGAACGGTTTCACGTGCCTATAAATAGACTCTCGATCTCGCCTCCTACATATCAGTGTGAAAAATGAATTTCGTGCAGCAACCGTTAAAGATACGCGTTACGAATTGTGACAAGTTACGGTTGATGAGGGACAATGTGGAGAAACGCAAGCATGGTGCGCTGCTACCGACTAGTATACGCGCGATCGTGTGCGGCCCCTCGAATTGCGGATAAAAAAACGTTCTCATAAGCTTACTGGAAAGTCCTAATGGTGTGCGTTTCGAGAACGTGTACGTGTACTCAAAGTCGCTGCAACAATCGAAATATCAGTACCTGGAGCACCTGTTGGCGTCTATCAGCGAAATCGGATACTTTACGTTCTCCAATAACAGTGATGTCATTCCACCGAGCGAGGCGCGTCCGAACTCGATCTTCGTCTTTGATGACGTGGCATGCGATAAGCAAGACGCGGTGAGAGAGTATTTCTCAATGGGACGTCACTCGAGCGTCGATTGCTTTTATCTCTGTCAGACTTACGCGAGAATACCGAAACATCTTATACGCGACAACACGAACCTGCTAATCCTGTTCAAACAGGACGACACCAATTTGAAACATGTGTACAACGATCATGTGAATACCGACATGTCATATAATGATTTCTGCGCATTGTGTAGCAGTTGCTGGCTAGACAAGTTTGGTTTCCTAGTGATAGACAAGGACAGCGCGCTTTCTAATGGGCGATACAGGGATTTAACGTGTTTGCAGTACCGCGAACCGATTAGTCGTTATCGGTATTCCGTTGGGTGAAAAGCGAGCGATCAGCATGGCTGGGAACGGTGATATTAGCAAGCGTGAAAAGATTGTGAGAGAGATCGCAAAAACGAGCGAAGCAATTCTCAAGAAACATCGCGCTTTGAAGATTGGTAGGATCGATGATGATATCGCGGTGAAGACGCACTTTAGACCAATCATCGAGCCGTTGCAACAGATGGCTGACAACTCCAACGGGGTATGCGCGATAAAAGACGAGCCGATCCATGACATGGGGATGATTGATACATTATTCGACTACAAGTGCGAGAAAGATGCTATACGGCGACAGATAAAGAGGGGGGAAAACGGACCTCATCGAATCGCCCGTTGATCGAGTCCCCCGAATCGAAACATTATAAATTGATGGATGTATCGTATGAGTTGGAAGCACCACCGATAACCTCTACACCGTTGATAACCTCTACACCACGTGCGACGGCCATTAAGCCGATGGAAGTGACTCTTGGGTCTGCGGATGTTTTCGAAACCACTAGGGATTCGCTCCCGACAGCCGTTCAACGCGAGATACAAACGGAAGAGGGTCAAACAGAGTTGCAGATGCATATGGGCCCGCTGAGCCAAAAATACACTACTCAAAAAAAAATAGGGAACACTTTTCATACCCTAAAAATTGGGCTATTTTCAAACCACTGAAACTCGGCGAAAAATAATCGTAGACACAAAATTAAAAAAGGATTTTAAAGCTTGAAGTTTCAACTTTAAAACTCTTTCAATGATATATTTCGATATATTCATCTTCCTCGTTCTGTACTTTAAAAAAGGATACATTGTTTTGTTCCTTAAAATTACGTATTTTTGACACGCTGTAGCTCGATAAAAAAATTTCTCTCGACAAATTTGATACAAGTTCCACAATCTACGACATTTTACCTACAAAATGCTTTTTTTTAAATTTTCCTACGATTTTTCTTGACCGAGTTACATGACTTTGAAGCGAACAATGCATTTTCTTGAAAAATGATGTTTACCGCCGGCATTAGCGTTACCCAATGTGCACCACGTGGATGTTGGCGGTCGGATTGTGCACATCGCGCGCGCGCGCGCGCGTGTGTATATCTGTGTGTGTGTGTTAGCGTGTGTGTGTGTGTGTGTGTGTGTGTGTGTGTGCGTGTGCGTGTGCGTGTGCGTGTGCGTGTGCGTGTGCGTGTGCGTGTGCGTGTGCGTGTGCGTGTGCGTGTGCGTGTGCGTGTGCGTGTGCGTGT
>NW_011966424.1:13887-15850 GCF_000949405.1 Vollenhovia emeryi | reverse complement strand
GGAAAATATTGTGCAATGTCGAGAACTCCCGAATAGCAACCAGCATCTCACCCTTATATGTGATAAATTTTATTTTCTATAAATTAATCGTCAGAACTATTGACAGAATGAGTCTAGAGTGTAGAACTCTACGGAATCTTACTCTCCTGTGATCATATAATCGAAATATGATGAGATGCTATCAAGTGTTACGGGAAGTTAGCATCTCATTTTTTCAAATCGCGATTTTAATAGTAAATTCGACGGAACTATTGTTAAAACCTATCAGGAACTATAGAACTATGCTGGATGCAAGTAAATTTGCAATTAATTGAGATGCCAATACTTGAGATGCTAGCTTCACACACACCTCGCAGAGACCGGGAACGACCGGGCAGACCGGCGCCTGGCTCCAAGCCGGTATCGCAAGGGAGACAACGGTCCGTAAACGCTTAAAGGCTTAAGCAGAAAGATTGTCGTGACCGTTTACGATTCCGTCGTAAGACTGATGCGGAGTCTACAATGAGAGTCGCAGAGTCGCAGTCGCAAGAATAAACGACTGTAATTCAATCAGACACATAAGAATTAACCAATCGTAGTAGACTATTCCTTACGACTACTTCTTTGATTGGCTGTGACTTTACGACTGCAATGTAGAAGTTCAAATCGCGAATTTCTTGCGACTCGCGACAATACGTACGTGCCAGCGATTGCTTGCAACTTAATGTAGAACGACCTTTAAGCCTGTTACACGATACGTCCCGACATCCGACAGCGACATTTAGCAATATTGGTCTAATATTGTATCACTAGAAGTCCAATATTTTTATTACATTGTTAAATATTAGCCAATGCATTTCTAATATAACCAACATTGGACCAATCTTTAGCCAGTGCGCTGTGCTACTAGGGGTATACGACTTGAGTTTTTCTCTGCCTTGCCTTACGTTTACGACTAAGATATACCTAGGCCCGGTCTACGAGGAGTTGTTAGTCGTTAGTCGAAGTCGGAACTGGGTGAAAGAAGAAGGATCGACATTACAGTTCCGACTTCTGACTAACGACCAACCACTCATTGTGGAGCAGGCCTTAAGCGTTTACGGATCGTCCTCTGCCATCAGGCTTACAATTAATCACGCCGAGTCGCGGATGCGCGCTCGCTATTCGGCGCGCACCGGGTGGTTTACGTCGCTCGGCTGAGATAAGGGTGAACTCGGCCAGATTTGTGCGCGCCGCGCGACGACGGATAACAAATGTCGACCGCCATTCATCCGAGATGCCGTCGTTGCGATTCATTTCCTTCGATTCCTACTGAAACTCATCTAACTAAAACTCATCTAACAGATTCATCTGTTAGATGAGTCTTATTTTCTTTCGATTTTCTTTCGAAGACTTTCGAAAGAAAAGAGTAGAGATTTCAACAAATTGTTGGCGAGTCTGCCTCATCGCTGCCATGACGCGCGGTTTTCACGTATTTACCCGATTCGTTAATATTATCAGTTGATGTTATCGCCAGCGGGGATCCGACTGTCTACACCGAGAGACCCAGTTTGTTGAATGAAAGAAACATGTAATTTGGTTGTATAAAACGAAAAGTGTGTCGCTGAAAAGAAGTTAAACGTTGCAGCGACAAACTTATTTTGTTTCCACGAATTGTTTGTTTGAACAAAATTTCATGGTTGAGATAACAAATTCGTCCATCCCATCACGTCCTAAATAATTGTGTTTGTTGCGTCAACCGAATCGTTTAGTTGAATATTACCGAACGATTCTGCGCAAGTTCACTCGATCAAATTTGTGTGTTGACGTAACCAAATTTTCCAACTAAATTTTTTTGTGGTAAAACTGCAGAATAGGGGACCCAGCTCCTACGACCTTGATATTCAAGGTCAAGGTCAAGGTCACCCTCCTGAGTGACCCTCAGAAGGTTTTAGCCGTCGCTCGTTGTTCGTTAAAAAGTTATTAACAAAAAAAGTTTGGTTCA
>NW_011966424.1:2687-12687 GCF_000949405.1 Vollenhovia emeryi | reverse complement strand
CTTTTTAACGAACAACGAGCGACGGCTAAAACCTTCTGAGGGTCACTCAGGAGGGTGACCTTGACCTTGACCTTGAATGTCAAGGTCGTAGGAGCTGGGTCCCCTATTCTGCAGTTTTACCAAATTGTCTTTCATTCAACAAAATGAGTCTCTCAGTGTACGAGCTCGGTGGCGGTAGAGCACCGTTAAACGTCGCGTTTGTTTGTTATTTCGAACGTTAAACATTAAGACCCATGCGGGGGGGAGAAGATTTAATCCTCGCTGCTCCAGAAATATTGCGTGAACGGTGAATCGTGGATACGCGCGATACGCGGGAGAGTGGGCTCTCCCTCAGAGGCACTTGAGTAACGACGGCGTGAGTGCTCGTCGCGGGCTCGTCGCCCCGATCTCGCGTGAGTTACGGGAAGAGCCTCCGAAAACGGCGGTTTGTTTAATTAGGATTCGCTCCCGCGGCCATCCGACCCGCTGTAAACACGTCTACCGTTCTACGGAGGAGGTGCCGTCGGAGACGATCCTCGACAGGTCTCTCCAAACAACGCGTAGCGTGAGCTCGCAGCATCCCTTTGGTGCAAGATGGCGGGATATCTGCGCACCGGAAGGAAAGCGAGCACAATCCGGTCGACGTTAAACACGTCAGTTTGCTGGGACCCTTCGCGTCGGCACCAGACAATCCCCTTGTTTTCGTTGCCGTGTAGGAGGAAATACTGGGCTGCATTTAGCAGAAAAAAAACTGCTTTGCAACCGTTGCAAAATTCATGATTCTGATTGGCGTGTGCTCTTAAATTCACCCAAGATTAAGAGTGATCTTACACTACAGTGAAATTGCTGTCCTCTTAGAAAGAGACAAGACCGGTCACTTTTCGCATTTTCACATTATTGTAAGACACAGAATTGACCCCAAGACTGCGGATTGAAATTCGATTAGAGTAAAATTCGCTAAACTTGTGCGATTAGCAAACTCTACTCCGATCGGTAAAATTTCAATGCGATCTCAATGCCAGTCTGTACAACGTAGTCTGATACGTTCTGCTTCGTAGACTGTGACATCGCGTTATACAGAATGGGCGCCGAGTAAAAACACGGTAGCGTGTTTTGAAGCGAGAAACACCTCATCGTGCTCCGGCTCGACGTTACGTGGATTCGCAGGGCGAAGCGTCGGCACGCGACGAAATTACCTGCGTTCTCGATGTACTCGATATTCTCGGTGTTGCTCTTGAGCACGTGGAAGAGGAAGTCGATGTATCTGGTAGCGAGCTTGAGAGAGAGAGAGAGAGAGAGAGAGAGAGAGAGAGAGAGAGAGAGAGAGAGAGAGAGAGTCTGGATCTTGCTGAGCTTGTCGCTCGGCATGGTCGGTATGATCTTCCGAAGCAAGGCGAACGCCTCGTTCAAGCTCTGCGTCCGCTGGCGTTCCCGGACGTTCGCCATCGTCCGCTGATTCTGCAGATCCTGGTCGTTCTTGCGGCGCGCCTTCGTCCTCGTCGACCTCGCCGTCGGACTCGTTGCTGTTGCAGCAACCGTTGCCGCTGTGCCGCCTCTTTCTCTTGACCGCCGTCCTGACGCCGCCCACCCTGCCGCCGCCGTAACTCTTGGTCGTCGTCGTCGTCGTCGTCGACGAGGACGGCTCGGTGACGTGGCCGAGCTCCTGTTCACAACCGTATCTCGCGACCATCCCGTCCTCCATCACGCCCGGCTTGTATTCCACCATGTCCACGTAGGAGCCCGTCTGGCTGTGGACCGACTGGACGGAGCTGGGAGTGCCCATCTCGTCGGCGCCGCAGCCGCTGGGCGAGTAGACGCTCTGCGAGGACGGAGTCAGGCACATGCTGTGCTGCTCGTGGTCCCTACTGTAGTCCGACAGGAACTTGGGCGAGTCGCACGTCGAGAGGAGCCGCTGCTCGTAATCCGGCTGCTCCCGATGATGATTCGAGGGTTGATGGGGATGGGGATGGTAGCGCGTCTCCTCCGGAGGGGTCTTGAACATCGTGTGCGTCAGCTCGGTGTACTCCACCGCGACCTGGTTGTGCGGGTGCTGATGGTAGCCGTGGTGGTGGGTCTGCTGTTGCTGCTGTTGTTGCTGCGGGTGATCCGCCAGCGGGCCGCTCAGGTCCATGAGATGCGGCGCGGTCGGCGCGAAGTGGCTGTAGCACGTCAACGATGAGCCACCGTCGGGGTTACCGTTGCCGCCGTGCGCCATCGCGCCGACCGCACCGGCGCCGTCGTTGACGCCCGGAGCACCATTGCCGTGCAGGATGAAGAAACCCGTCTGCGCCGACACGCACTGTGACGCCGGCGTCGGTATCGTTGGCACGCCGCGCATACCTCCGCCCGCGTTCGACTCCTTAATGCATCGCACGTCCTCCAAGGCCCGCGCGTTAACTGAGAACAGTAGGTGCGACTTGTTGCCAACCTGCTGCCAAGTACAGAGCACTGAACCACCGCGATCATTAGCACCCATCCACCATCCGTTTTATCCGCCAATGCGCGCGAGCTACGTGGGTACCGTTCGCGACGCACGTGTTACCGCGGCGAATTCGCGCGCGATCGATCGCTCGATATTCGATATCCAATTGGGCTGCCGCGCGCCAACTGAAATCACCGCGAGTGGAGATCCGAGTGTCAGCGAGAAAAGAGGATCCCCAAATGTCTCGTGTGTCACGGCCGACGTCGACGCGGCAAAATGTCTCTCTCCTCTCCTCTTCTCCCCCCTCTCTCCCTCCCTCACCGTCTCGCTCTTTCCTCTTCTCTCCGAATGTTACTGCCCGTCTGAAGAAGAAGGCCTGCGGCGCGATCGCTCATCGTGTCACGCTGGAGGGACCCCGCCTTCGGCGGCGAGCATGACTGGTCTCCGGCCATCACTTGTCTCCACCCACGGAGAAGAGGAGGACGGAGCGGAGAAAATAGATAGGTCAGGTGGCGGAGGAAGGGATACGAGGGGATGAAACGGAAAACTTCCATGCGCGCGGTGGGATTCGCACTGAAACGAGGCGACGCTGATGACTGAATGACAATTTTGGGGAAACGAACGCGCACATTTCTCTACAGGGTGTCAAACTCGTTTGTGGCCAATCTAAAAATTACGGTAGATTGGGTTAAACTGAGACGAAAACCGTTGTGCAAAATTATCAATAGTTATCGCGTAATTGATAGAAACGTCTGGCCGTATGAACGCACAATGAGCGGAAGGCCGGACCCGGCAGGCATGCAAAATGGTTCATTCCTTTATATCTCCTAGGACACAGTAGCGATAGGTGGAGTCACGCATTAAGCGACGAGCGACGTTTGTTACGCGATAACTACACTGAGAAAAAAGACTTTGAAAATTTATTTGTGGCACATAATGTTTATTTCACTGAACCACACTTAACATATAACACTGCACACTGCACACTTAATATGACAAATCAGACACAGAAGGACAACGAACCGTTGTGGCGTCCTTTAGCACGATCCGCCATATTGCATGATGCAACGTGAATCAACTAGAAGTAAATTTTGATCCAGCGAAATTATCATTTGTTTCTAAGAAATAAATTTAATCTTTGGAAATAAATGTCGCATATCTATACAAATTATCTTCTTGTAACTAAATATAATATTGATATAAAAAACATAAATTTTCCGCAAATAAATTAATTTTCTGAGCAAGAATTAAATGAAATTTTGTTAACAAGTAAGTGGAAAAATTAGATATACTTTACAGAAATGTATATTCTGTTGCCACAGCCAAATTTCGTTATAACCAATAAATATCGAAGAAAATGTCATAAGTAACGTTTGTTTCTGAATATATCGACTTTTTTCTCTCAGTGTGGGGTCTCTGACAGAGAAGTAAGCGCACCGGGGGTTGCAGCGTGGTTTATTGTTCCAGTAGGAAAAGATACATGTTTTCTTGACCATATCTGGCATTTTTAACAGTACAGAAAATTTATTGCGAAAAACATTACCTCAGCCAGGGTGTATGAAAAAAAGAGGGTGTATAAATTTTCTGTATTATTAAAAGTGCCAGATACGAGGTCTGTTCAAAAAGTATCGCGAATTATGAATTTCCGCGGGCTACGTATATTCGATTTTCGATTTTTTTGTGGCGTTATGTTGGTACTCATGTCCCTCACTCATGCTGACAAGTTCGGCCATTTTGAATGTTCAGTTTATTTTTGACAGCTATTTTGCTTGGACGTGTTTTGGCTCGTCTTCGATTTTTGCCTATTCCAAGAAATGGATCAAAGAATCTGTATCAAATTTTGTGTGAAAAACAAAATTAAGTGCGCGGACACATTCCGAATGTTGACTGTGGCATATGGTGAAGCTACTTTGAACCAAAGCAACGTTTATCGGTGGTACAAAATGTTCTCAGAGGGCCGAGAAGATGTGAACGACGAAGAGCGTGCCGGACGCCCGAGCACGTCAATAACAGACGATTTTCTTCGATTGCAGGGGCGTGGTGCATCATGAGTTCTTGCCACAGGGTAGAACGGTCAATAAGGAATATTACCTGCAAGTTATGCGCAATTTGCGCGAAGCAATCCGCCAGAAACGCCAGGATTTGTGGAAGAACAAAAATTGGCTTTTGCACCATGATAACGCCCCTGCTCACACATCGTTGCTTGTGTGCGAATTTTTGGCCAAAAACAACACACTAATGATGCCGCAGCCACCGTATTCCCCAGACCTGGCCCCCTGTGACTTTTTCTTGTTCCCGAAACTGAAGAGGCCCATCAAAGGACGACGCTACGCCACGATTGAGGAGATAAAGACGGCATCGAAGGAGGAGCTGAACAAGATCACAAAAAAGGATTTTTTGAAGTGCTTCGAAGATTGGAAAAAACGTTGGCACAAGTGTATAATATCTGACGGGGATTACTTTGAAGGGGACAACATAGATATTCATGAATAAATAAATAATTTTTGAAAAAACACAAAATTTGCGATACTTTTTGAACAGACCTCGTATATACCGTGATTTGGTGGCCCCTCGAGGTAAGGGGCATCGGTCCCAAATCACAGTAAGGGGGAAATCCTCCGGCCAGCGCTTCCAGCGGGATATTCGCAAGGTCCCGCCAAAAACGCTGCCTTTTCGGAATCACAACAAATACGGGAGCTATATTTAGCGCGCGCACGGTCGTCAATACCGACACGCGACCGCTCGAACGGCGAATCGCCAAATCTATATAATTCGCGCTTTTATTATTTCTTCCTCAGCTGTGGCTGCGTCGGTAGTGGGGGATTCATCGCGGTGCTCTCACGGCACAAGGGGATGAAAAGAGAAAAAAAATATGTAAAGTCCTCCAATGCCGCCGCAACCACTGCCTCTCTCTTTTTAATAGATCGGAGTTACGGCCTCGCTATCGGCGCGCACGCGGGATCGAAGGCGCGTGAGGTGAGGCGCGGCGCGAGGGCGGTACGTTGCGAGCCTCGCTCGCGTGCGACGGCTCCCGGTTTTTGCGCGCTCAGCTGGGATTCCGGGAATCCTGTCTCGTGCTTTCCGCCCGATCAGCTGAGATTCCATGAAATATAATTGCGCGGTGAAGTCGCCAGACGTAACACCATGTATGATGTACGGTATAGCGTCCGGACCAGGATACTTTCAGAAAATGATCGAAGAAATTTTGAAAGATATCGAAGGCGTCGCAGTCGTAGCAGATGACGTGTTAGTTACCGGAGATACAGACGAGGAACATTTGCAAAATTTAGATAAAGTTTTACACGATAAGGTTTAACGCGATTAGAAGAATGTGGATTAAAAGGACGCGTAGACAAATGCCAATTTTTCAAAGAAGAGGTCACATATTTAGGTTACAAACTAGTAGGCGATAATATAAGCATTAATGGAGATAAATATAAAGCAATTGTAGAAATGAGGAACCCGACGACACATAAAGAACTACAATTATTACTCGGGAAAATTAACTATTACGGTAGATTGTTTAAGAATCGAGCAGAAATCTTAGCCCCTTTATATAAATATAACAATTTAGACAAATTCAAATGGACCGATGACTGTAAAAGAGCGTTCGAGAAAGCGAAAATAGAATTAAAGCGAATAATCGTAAATTACGATTCTTCTTTGCCACTAAATTAACATGCGACGCGTCACCACAAGGTTTAGGAGCATTTTTAAGTCAGCCGGACGCAGACGGCGAGAAACCAGTAGCTTTCGCATCGAAACGTCTAACAAAGCACAAGAAAATTATTCACAAATAGACCGAGAGGCTGCGGCAATAATTTGTGGTATAACTAAATTCTATGATTGTGGTAAAACTAAATACTATGACTACGATTACTACGATTTATGCAAAAAAATTCATTTTGAGAACTGATAATAAACCATTATCCAGAATCTTCTCAGTAGGGTATAGAGGCCGGTTCTAACTCAGGCGAGGGGGGAGCGGGGAGGGGGGTACTCCGTGGCGAGGGGGCCGCGGGGAGGAGGGGGAGTACGTAACCTTGACGTCACGCAAGGTGCTGACCTGTCACTGTAACAGATATCGTTTCTTTTTTTTGCGCGCACACCTGGACGCGTATTCTTATTTTCCTTGTTATGAGTCACGGGGTCAAGCTCCGAAACCTGGCTGCTGGCAACGACTTTCATATCAAGGTGAACGATGTCGAGGAGTTCCGCGTTTATTATGCAGCGCATGACGATCCGCGGAGGCGCGGGGAGGGAGATATTCCGCGGCGATCCGCGGTGCGGGGAGGAGAGGACCGCAGCACTACGCGATCCGCGGGGGCGCGGGGAGGAGGACCGCGACGCTACGTGATCCCTCGGCGCGGGGAAAGAGAGGTCCGCGGCGCGTGCATGTAATAGATACTCCAATTCAACCGAATATATTTTGTTACTCTATCTTTTTTGGGTAATACTGAAGGAGAGCGGCAACCTCACCGATCTGACTGTAACTTAGCAATATTGTGTATTTCGATGCGTAAAACACAACTGTGAAAGTAAAAATCGTCGCTCTGCCACAGAAAAAAAGTTATAACGTGTTGAAAAGTGACGGTTTTGGGGTTAGGATACCTGTCGTACCGACACGAACTGGCGCTATACGGGTGCGGCGCAGACTGACCGAGCATGCGTAGTGACGTAATAGTGCACGAAATTCGAAGCGATGCATGTCCGAATAGTAAGTTAGGTACATCTGTAAGGTAGGTATAATGATTGTTTTGGTTAATGGAGATTCGATACACAATGCAGCTGCATAAGTTTTTAGCAATAACGCACAGTAGGGAGGAATTAATAGACTTCTTAGTCGAACATAATGTAATTACTAAGGAAATACAGTGTCCAAAGTGCAATAACAACGTGAAAGTAGACAAAAATAATCTTTTCTTCCGTTGTACCAAAGTATTTTATGAGAAGAATAAACATAAGAAACGTGTGAAAAAACTATGTGCGTTTAAAGCAAGTGCAAAATGTGATACATGGTTTAACAAATCTAAATTAAGCTTGGAAACAATATGCAGAATGACTGCATATTTCATAATGTTACGGCCTCCGAGACATAATTTTTTATGTACGGAGCTCGAACTTTCCGAGCATTCGGTTGTTGATTGGATTTCTTTTTGCCGAGAAGTATAATTTCATATATGTTATGTAATACTTTGAATATATTAATATATTTATGAAATTTATAATGTAATAAATGATGTAGGTTTGCATATATTGGGCCAAAAAAAATTCAACTAAACTTGGAGGGCCAGATAATATTGTTGAAATTGACGAAGCAAAATTCGGCAAAAGAAAATACAACTGTGGCCGAATTATTAAGGGCAAATGGGTCTTCGGTGGATTTGAACGTGAAACAAGAAAAATCTTTCTTGTACCAGTTCCAGATCGCACAGAGAAAACACTGCTTGCCTTTATAAAAGAATGGATCCTACCTGGGACGACGATAATTTCAGATTGTTGGAGGTCTTATGATTGTTTGAACAGTGAAGGCTTCCAACATTTGAAAGTTAACCATTCGATGAATTTCGTCGACCCAGAGACTGGTAAGTATAGATATTTAAATATAAAAAACCGTTTACTGTACACGTCAATATTAACTTCTATTTATATATTATTCAGGAGCCCATACTCAACATATAGAACGCGTTTGGAGAGAAGTAAGAGCTAATGTTCCTCGATATGGAGTACGTGAACCTCACTTGCTAGGATTTTTAGCTGAATATCTTTTCAAGCGCGTTTACAAATATGAACAGCGGTTAAGCAGCTTTTTCAGTGTGATTGCAGAACTATATCCACCGAAGATCCTAAACGAAAAAGCAGACGTCTCGGAGGCTGTAACAACATAATTTTAGGCCTAATTTATATTTGTTCAATCAAGTATAACATTTGGAAGAAAAAATTATTTTTTGTTTATTTTTACTTTGTTGTACTTTGGGCAATGTATTTTATTATTTATTATATTATTTTCGAACAAATAATTTATTATTTATCTTTTCAAGGCATAATTTCCGAACACTTGTACCCCCTGCTTGTGTGTGTATGTGTGCGTGCGCGTGTGTTCTTTGTAAATATTGTCTGTAAAGCAGAGAATACATTCTCTGCTTTAACCTAACGCACAAGTTCAATACTATTCGAAGTATTCTCTGCTTTACGAAAATACACACTTCAAGTTTCGCGTATATTGTCTGTAAAGCAGAGAATACATTCTCTGCTTTAACCTAACGCACAAGTTCAATACTATTCGAAGTATTCTCTGCTTTACGAAAATACACACTTCAAGTTTCGCGTACCATTACGTCACTACGCATGCTCGGTCAGTCTGCGCCGCACAGTATAGCGCCAGTTCGTGTCGGTACGACAGGTATCCTAACCCCAAAACCGTCACTTTTCAACACGTTATAACTTTTTTTCTGTGGCAGAGCGACGATTTTTACTTTCACAGTTGTGTTTTACGCATCGAAATACACAATATTGCTAAGTTACAGTCAGATCGGTGAGGTTGCCGCTCTCCTTCAGTATTACCCTTTTTTGCAAAAATATATTCTCTACAAAAATATCTTCTCTATAAAACTATCTTCTCTACAAAAGTAATGATATCAACAAATTGCGCCAAATATAACAACGGATATTTATACAAACTATTATAGTTGCTTTAGTATTAGTTTTTGATTAAAAAATGTTATATTTCTTAAAAAATCAAACTAAAAATTTCATTGGAAAAAATAATGGAGTTAATAATAAAACACTGATGAAAAGAATAGCAACTGTTTAGAAATTTAGAAACTGTGTATCTATTCAGGCGAATTAAGGCCTGTGTCCATGACGCTAGTACTTGGTCCAAGTTCTAATTCCGCGAAATATGTAGCCATTCAATGAAGCTGTCCCACAAAAGCTGTAAGTTGATTGGCTACGCAATTCTCAAAATTAGAACTTGGACCAATTACTAGCGTCATGGACACAGGCCTTAATTCGCCTGAATAGATACACAGTTTCTAAATTTCTAAACAGTTGCTATTCTTTTCATCGGTGTTTTATTATTAACTCCATTATTTTTTCCAATAAAATCTTTAATTTGATTTTTTAAGAAATATAACATTTTTCAATCAAAAACTAATACTGAAGCAACTATAATAGTTTGTATAAATATCCGTTGTTATATTTGGCGCAATTTGTTGATATCATTACTTTTGTAGAGAAGATAGTTTTGTAGAGAATATATTTTTGCAAAAAAGATAGAGTAACAAAATATATTCGGTTGAATTGGAGCTTATACTTGGTGCATTTTTTACCTTTTTTTTAAAAAAGGTAAGTTTTTTACGTGATATCACACCTTTTGTAGTGTGTAATATCTCATAATGTACTCTTTACTTGGCACAAAACTCGACATTTTTAGAATAATATTATCACAACCCCGGTGGTCGAGCTGGTACTCTTTACTTGGCACAAAACTCGACATTTTTAGAACTAAAAAAACGTTGTTTGCACTGTGGCGAACTAACATACATACACTGAAGTTCAAGCTTACCGATAGTACTTCTTTGTAGATGCATTACTATC
>NW_011966424.1:0-2340 GCF_000949405.1 Vollenhovia emeryi | reverse complement strand
TGAAGTTGCATGCACATAATCCTGGAAATACCGTCTGTTAGGAAACAGCGAAAACTTATTCAAGGTCCTCAGACATGCACATAGGCCTGGAAATAGCGTCTGTTAGGAAACAGCAAGAACTTACTCAAGGTCCTCAGACATGCACATAGGCCTGGAAATAGCGTCTGTTAGGAAACAGCGAGAACTTATTCAAGGTCCTCAGACATGCACATAGGCCTGGAAATAGCGTCTGTTAGGAAACAGCGAGAACTTATTCAAGGTCCTCAGACATGCACATAGGCCAGGAAATACCGTTTGTTAGGAAACAGCGAGAACTTATTCAAGGGAGTGGCACCCGTTTGGCCACGTTAATATTGACCACAGTCCCGATTGACCACGTTAATATCGACCACGTTATGTATGACCACGTTGATATTGACCACGTTGCAATTGACCACGGTCCCGATTGGCCACGTTGCAATTGACCACGGTCCATGCTTCCTACCGCGCGCGCGTGTGTGCGTGTGTGTGCTTTTAGCTCGTGGTCAAACGGGACAGTGGTCAATTGCAACGTGGTCAATCGGGACCGTGGTCAATTGCAACGTGGTCAATCGGGACCGTGGTCAATTGCAATGTGGTCAATCGGGACCGTGGGCAATTGTAACGTGGTCAATCGGGACCGAGGCGCTACGTGAGATACGCGACAGCAACGCCAATGCCACGTTGCGGCAGGAAAGTGAAAAGGATACTGGTCTGGTCGACGACGACGACGACCAAGACGAGGACGAGGACGACGACAAAGATGTTTCTTAATCCAAAATTTCACAAAACTGACTTTGCATTGCAATTGCATTGCAATACCTCCACTCCTGGGGCACGTAGGAGAGAAGTAAAAACACTTTTATTATGCAAATCGTACCCAAGCTATCGATTAAACGCAGTCTCAAGTTCGTCGGATCAGCCGTTGTTGAGATCCGAAAATCTGAGGGCCTGTCAACTCGTGTACTCGCGTAAACTTACACGGTCGGTCTCGCACGCGTGTACTAGCTACGCTTACACTTGGCGCGAGACACTATCGTGTCTCGTGATCACCAGGATGTCTTTGATTAGCGCGAACACCTGGCCGCGAATTCTTATTTTCCATGTTATGAGTCATGGGGTCAAGCGCCGAAACCTGGCTGCTGACAAAGTCTTTCTTATCTAGTGTTGTGCCCCGATTGCATAAAGAGGCAAGGAGGACACTCAAGCATTGTAATTGCAATTAGAATAACACTAGCGTAAGCAGATTGCGCGATCGAGCCACAAAAGCCCGACCGCACAACCTAATTAAATTCGAAGAAGTCAGCAAGTTCTCGACCCGATTACGAATGACCGCAATCGAGTACCGAGAACGCTGACGACTCGATCATCGGACTTAAAACCAGAGGAACACCCGAGATCGAGGCACTTGTCAATCACGCGTCATTCGATAGTATACGTTTACGCGCTAAGCATTTGTCCGTCAGGATTTCGGCCTGCCGTAAACAATCAGTGTAACACTCAGCTGAATAAAGCTACATAGTGATAGTTAAACGGTGCCTTTTTGAAGTGACCTCCGACCAGCCACATTCCATCAAAGAATCCTTTCGGTTCTCGTCAGAGAACACCTCCGGAGCGAGTAAGAGGAAAAATACACCGCGCACGGAGCGGCGCGGCAACCACAAAAGTGGTGGCAGCGGTACTAGGATTGTGAACAACTGAGTCGAGAACACTGCCTCAGAGGACCAAGGAACAGCTGAGTAAAGACAACGAGGACTAGCAGAGGACTGCGAACGACACGGACACCCGGTAGCAGCCGACGAGCGATAACGCCGAGGGAAACCGGAGAAGCAGCCCTGACCAGCCTCAACCAGCCGACACCCGAGCTGAACTACGACAGCAGGATTGATCGAGAAATCAACATGCGTCTAATGTAAGTCGTATTTAGACTATTGTAAAAGTGAGCGAAATTACCAAAACAAATAAAAGTAGATGCCAGGGAGTGGCCCTGCAACACCGCGCGAAATTGATTCGTGGAGGCTGTTAAGCGAAGCAGCCCGAAAAGCGAACGAAAATCCGCGAAATTCACACACGGTCAAACGCATACCGCGAAATAGATGAAACCGTGTCCGCCGAAATTTAGAGGAGTACTACACAAGCGAGGAGTCCGACTCCGACGCCACAGAAGTACCCAATCAGGACAGTGTGACCAGCCGTGAACGTTAGCACGGACGGTGCCGCGGCGGTGGGGATGGAGTGGGGATAGTCGGTCTGCGCGCGCACGCTCGCACACAAGCAACACGTCGTAAAAACGTGTGCGCTCGACGCTTGGCTACGACGTGT
>NW_011966423.1:13170-15773 GCF_000949405.1 Vollenhovia emeryi | reverse complement strand
GGAATTCCTACCTCCCTGGTGTGAAGTAGGGAGGCCTCTCGCGTTCGCCCCGTTCTACGAGGGCGAGGAAGGGAGCTGCTCTTAACGAGGACGCGATAATACGACTTCATCAGCGGTTCTTACCCTGACGCAGCTGGAATCTCGCGCACTTCGGCCGCATTCCTTCGGCAAGTTCGCCGTCGTCTTTTCAACCGCGGTGACAGACGACGGCTAGGACGCCGACGACAACGACGGAAAACTCGGAGGAGCTTTCCGGAACTTCCCTCGGCGTAGTTTGCGGCCTCATAAGAGCAATCCCTCCTTCCCCCCCCCCCCCGTCCCCCGCGAGCGAGACTGATTTTAATGGACTGGGGAGAGCAGAGGAATAACTGCTGAAATTCCATGTATGCTTTTTTGTATTTGTAAAAATGTCTTAAAATATCTAACACGTGTCGTTACGTAAAAAGTTAAATTTATATAACACTCTAGCTACAGTAATATTGTTAGAAACAATGCAGACCTTTTGCGTGTGGCGTATGCCAAATGAAATCTTTTTCATCATACAATTATGTTTAAACAATTCAGCAATATTTGAACTGCTGTATGCGCTGCCGTTGATTATTCAATCGCTGCAAAACCGAAATGATTAAATTGACGAAAATATAATTTTGCAAATAGAAATAATAGGAAATGGCCATTAGCGAATTGTAGGACACTCTATTATTAATTAATTACTAAACAATAACGTGTAGTCGTGTAACAATGGTCATGATCTCTTCTCGCATAAAAATAATCACAGACACAAACGTACTATTTCCATGGCGCGTATGCTGGCAAATTACACGGCACAGATTTCGATCAAGTGCAATTCGCTGCGCTGCAACGTCATTAAAAGCGAAATGCTCCAATAATTTGTTTCCGCCCGCGTGTTGCTAACATCGTGTCACCAGTACGACTATCGTGCTAATACTAATATGATGGTTTTGCGACGAAAAGTTGCCGCGAAGGATGTCAAACTGTCGTCGGCAGCGATCGATCGGCCTTTGTCATTTTGCATTTTGTTTTGTCTTGCATAAGTTTACGCGTAATTAGCTTTTGATGTATGCCTGCACACACATTTGCTCTACGGTCGATCCGACAAATATTTGTTTCCTCAGAGTTTCAAATTGATATCCGACCGCACAATGCTGCGTTTAAAATAATCGGTCATACATCTTGGTCAACCAATATATCCCGTTCAACCGGTGCGGCACAAATATTATTTTTCGAGAGAAATGTTGCCAGACAAACATTCTTCCTTCCACAATCGTTCCGGTCCGATTAATTGCGCCCGTGTTTGAAAATGTTACCTGAAATATCGTATTCCTCCAAAAAAGTGGTTTTCCTTAAACGACGTACTTTTAAATTTCCCCCGTGGCAAATTTCCGGAATCTGACGTACGACTCCTCAAGTGGGGGAGCAGAAATATTTCAAACTGATATATACTCCAGTTGACAACATGAATAATGACAGCGCGCAGAATAATAACAATAAAGTTTGGCGAGCAACGGTGACTTTGGAATATAAAACAGGAGAAAAATCTATCTCCGTGAGGACAAATTTTGAGTCGCGTGGACATTATATCAGGGCTATTACGGCAACAACAGGATGTGGAGTCTATTAAGTGATGTAACACGATTTCAGTTGAATTCTTATGATTGCTTTTTAACCCCCCCAAGTTAGGTTAATTGACTGGCGATTTATGGGATTAAGGCCCGGTTTCACCAGACGTCGCTTAACTTTAATCTCGGTTTAACCCTTTGAAGCATGGCGGTAACCCACGTTACCACCTCAACTTCTTTACCTTTCGGCCATTTAATTTCTAATTAACGCATTTAGATCGGGTTGGTTGCATTTCTGGGGTGTCCTGGCGATAAAAGAACAGAAAAAAGTTGAGTCGTCTTTAATATTTATTGTAAAAGTTTTATAAATAAGCAAATATGAAGCATTTTTGCGGAAAAATTCATTATTGACCAAATTTCTTAAGATTATCTCTTAAAAACTTTGTACAAAGGGGTTTCTATAAAAATCTTCAACTGGAATTTAGATTCCATGGGTCCCAATAATTTTGAATTTTGAATTATAAAAATCTGACAACGGATTCGCAATCGGCGATCCCAAAAATCCTTGTATACAAAGTTTCACAAAAAAATGGTTTAATAGAAAAATTTATACTTCAAAGGGTCAATTTAGGTTCGTCTCTTTCTAAAGTAACAGTTGGAAAAAGACGAAGAACGAATTGAGCTAAGCTTAAAGTTAAACAACGATGGCGAAACCGGGCCTAAGACTCGCGGTCACACAAGAAAAAAAGGCAATACATGAGTTCATCAGAGACCTAGAAAATAATAATAAAAATTGAAAGTCAACTCAATATCCGTAATTTGATTACTCCTGAATTTTCAAAATGGTTAAAAAACAATCGTGAAAATTCAGCCACATCGCTTAATAGACTCTACATCTTGTTTTCGCGAAAAATATTGAGACCGGTAAAGAGACGTATCTTTCGCGAGTGTCGAATCGCGCGAACACTCAATCCCTTAAATCACGAGCAAATTAAGCTAACTCGAGGGGGGGGGAGTCACCGG
>NW_011966423.1:0-12038 GCF_000949405.1 Vollenhovia emeryi | reverse complement strand
GTCTTCATACTATTTTCATTTACTCCGACAATTAATGTCGTACGTTACACACGAAGATTCGCGAGATGGGAGAGTCTTAACTTTCGATACTGCGCTCGACAAAAAGTACACAACTTTTAAGACACGCTGTACGTTCGCGATTAATAGCTGCTCTCTCATTATTAGATGCATTTTTATCGCGTGCACTCGCGCTGATAAGTTCCGCATCGCTCATTAGCTTTCGCCTGGGTATGTGGTTAAAATTCTGTGATTTTCTCCTCGCGCGAGAGGAGATTTTTTTCGTGCGAGTTAGATTTTTTTTTCAGCTGGCAAAATCTCGCTCGGCTCCGAAACGTCGCTCGCTTAATGAGAAAAATATTTGCGCACCTCGATAGATAAAGCGATAAACTTGAAAGCTGCGGGTACCAGCGACGCCGCGAACCGCTGGTTAATTTGCGCGATTATTCACGCGATGCACTTTCGATTCAACCGCTCTGCTGAGAAACAGAACATGTTTCTATGGGCTTACGTGATTATTTTAATGAACGCTAAGAGGCGTCAATTGGACGAGAAGGTGTCGACGGTGCCCGATTTTTCGATTTATTTACATGCCAAGTGGCTCATCACACAGTTTCCGGTATTTTTTTATATGCAATTGCAATCGAGGAAGTTTCGTGTTGCGTTAGGATGCAAATAAATACATAAATCTGCAAGTCGAGCAGGTATAATTTATCTCGTCTGTGCCTCGTCGTTGCGGATTATTATTAATCATTAAGCGAGCTACTAAAATCAAGATTCTTAATTAGTAAGTAGGCTGTTGTATTACGTTACGTTTCTCTTTTGAGAGAAGAACTTTTATCTACCTTGAAAAAGGTGTTTTTTAGAGACGGAATGGATTTTTTTAGGAAGGAATGAAAATTGAATATTTTAGCCCTTCCTAATTATCTTCAATGCTAATTATCTAATCCCATTAACGCTATATGTATAGGGTGTCTCGGAACGTTTCTCTTTTGAGAGAAGAACTTTTATCTAGCTTGAAAAAAGTATTTTTTAGAGACGGAATGGATTTTTTAGGAAGGAATGAAAATCGAATATTTTAGCGGCCCATCTTAATTATGTTCAATGCTAATTATCTAACCATTAATGCTATATGGGGTGTCTCGGAACGTTATTCTTTTAAATATTACGCCCTGTAAACTGCTGAGCTGCCCGCCATGTGCGCGATTCTAATTTTACGGAAAGTGATTATCCTCTATATTATTATCCCGTAGAAAATTATGCTGTGAGAAACGAGGTATATCAGACTTACATCACGGCGTGCGGCAGCTCGCGCGATTAAACAATGCACAGACGAGTAGCAATAAAGCGCGAGCTGGCGCGGCATTTGCGCGCCGCAACTTTTGCACGTGTCCTGCGCTGTCAAGAAAAGTATGTAAAGTTACATAATAAGTGTAGCGATTACGCTATCGGAACTTAATGACGGAAATGTAAATGTATATAGATACCAACAATTTTTTTTACTCTTTGTAGTGTAAAAACTTGTTCATACATGGTGAAAAATTACAAAAAAATCGTAAAATTTACACAATCAAAAGCAAGCGGTTTACTTATGATATAAGGTAAAAATTTTACTTACAAGGAGTAAATTTACTGACGTATGTAAATATGCACCTTTAATAGATCCAACATTACCAACTGTAATAATTGTAATTTTACACGTAATTTTCTTACGGTATAACCCGCCCTCGCCCTCCCCTCTGTCCGAGATATTCGCCCTGCGGCGAGGTCGTATTCGTTCCATTAAAATCGGCCGAAAAGAGAAACCGGATAAACAACGAAAATATTTGATAACTGCTAGTGTTTAAAAAAGAGGCATTGTTTCCTTCTTTTTACAGATACATTTATTTTAGTTGCTGTGCAAATTCGGACGCGGACAATGCAAACTAAAATAGGCGCGCGCGCGCGCAATAGTGAAGGGGCGAAATACGTGCACTTTTCAATTTCGCGGCATAACCTACAAATTGAATAAATCGCGGAATTTGAATAATTAGAAAAAATCGCTCCTCGCCAGGCATGTAATTAAAAGCTTATTAAAGCGAAATTGCCTCGGGCTCCACGTGACATTTACAAAGGCATTCCATTTTTATCAAAGTCATCGCGCGGGCAAACTTAGCAGGGCTAGAAAAACGCGCGTCAGAAATGCGCGTCATGGTGTTATACGGAGATTTCCTTATGATGGCGGTGCTTTGCGATTCTTTTCGGTTACGTTGCTGGTTATTGCTCATGAATAAATCTGGTTGCCGCTTTCTTATTATTCTAATGCAAAAGCGCCCGGAAATTCGCGTTCATATTGCATAAATCCGATCCGTGGGTCGTTGAAATTTTTACATCAAGCGCAAAGCTTCCGGCGAATCGGTCCCCGGGGCGTCTACAGCACGCAAGACGGGGGGTGGGGGGTTTTTACCCCTCACTTTTATATCGGCCACGACGAGAGGATTGCAGATATAAAATATTGCTCGAAGACGCCGGAGATTACGGCACTTTTCCTCGAGATAATATCGTCGCCATTGAAAGCGTAGCCGCTTAATTTTTCCATGCTCGACGCACAAATTTCTTTCCCCATTGAGCAATTGTGACGACGGCACAATATCCCATCTGGAGGATTCTACTAGCAGTTATGCGCTATTTCTTGCGACTTGTCCCCTTATACTTTCCACCGCGACTGGGGGACGAGATGAGGGGGGAGGAGGGCGGATATTCTCCTACTTTTCCATTGTCATTCTTGCGTAAAAATACCCGAAAGAAGATATTCCAAAGAGAAATGTTTTCGATTGCAAATAGCTTTATGAAAGTCCGATACTGCAGTGTAAATAAAAAAATATTGACACAACAGATAGCGCTGGTTGTAAACTGCAACTGCGTTAACTGTCGCTGACAGGTACCCGCGCCGCGACGAAAATTAAAACTTTGTCCTTTACTGATTTTTTTGGTCAAATCAAAAAACTGCAATTTTCTTTCCGTATTGTATATTCTTAACGGACGAGCGTGGGATTTAATTTTCATAACGAAAAATCTGTTGGAGATTATGCAAGAGTCGAAAAGTTTTGCTACCTACGTTTTTGGAATTTTTACAAAATATCCTTGTGAATTTTAATAAAACGTAAAATGCGGGTGTTAAGACCTTTCATTAACTAGAATAAATTCCCTTCGATCTTGGTCTCACATCTCTGTCTCCTTCTCTCCATCTAGAAATAGCGTTCGCCGAATTCACCTCACCTTCAGTTGAAACCGCGTCATGTTTACGTTTTTTCTTTCGGCGTTTGCTCTACCGCGCGCACCTCTTCCCTCGGCGCGTCAGCTGACTCGACATACACGGAGTCAATTAGACTCAGTCCGTTGCTTTTCGATCGACTTCTGTCCGAGACAACGCTCCGTTATCTGTTAGAAATCTAATCGACGTTATAAGTATATTTATAATTGAAAATAAACACAGTGCATCCTCATCAAATCGGAGTAGTGGAATTGAATTTATTGTGCATGCACCGATCCTAACTAACTCTAAACAGCGGGCATTTAATTATACCTTTTGCATACAACTGCGAATTATTACTTGAATTATTTTATTATCTGTTAATTTATTATTATTTAGAGCTGTTGTCATTTTAAACGTATTATAAATTTTCTTGTAAATTTGCCGATAATTTATGGTAAATTACGTTTATACGTAAACGCGCGCGCGCGCAATGTTTCGCAAATTTTATCGCACTCCACGTATGTTGAGCGCGGCATTGACGTGAAATATGGCGCGCTGGAAAAGAATTAATGATAGTCGCCGGAAACTTGGTTTGTCTACTTTTCTTTGCGCCCGCAAATTTTGCGGCTCGATACAAACATTTCTTTGTACCGGGGCGGAAACATTTCTCCCGACTTTGCACACTTCCGATCGTGGATCAACGTCACCCCCTGCATCGTCTCGTTTGGCAACATTATTCTATACTTTGACCCACAAAGTTTCTCTTGGAGCGGTGTCGATAAATCTTTACGCAAACAGGACCCTGGGAAAGTTGTGCGAATATACGAGCACGCGGAGTGTCTTCGTCGATAAACACGTGGACAAAAACGACGATATACGTTTTACAGCGTAATGCTTCTACCATTTTGTATATCGAGTAACAAAGGGTATAATAGTCAAACTTTCGGGAGAGAGAGATCGACTTCGAACTGACGGGGGGGGGGGGGGAGGGGGCTGAGAAATTCCACTAAAAAAATATCTTACTGATTTCTAAGTGTCGCAACAAACATTTATCGCTATTTTTTGTATCTGTTAGAAAAATGTATTATACGTAGCCTGCAAAATTTATAGCAGCAACATTCTAGTAATGCCTTCTGGGAAGTTTAGGTTTCACGACTAAATATTAACCATTCACGTAGGATAAGAATGAATGTCGGTACCAGCTAGAATGATCTTTGTACACGGGAGAGTTTTGCTCTTAAAATTTACCCTGAAAATCGCGTAATTGTGGGACAACATGGCATTTGGAAGAACTTTAGGAGTTTTCTGAAATTTTACCTGCATACATTTTACTAGCGATTATACTTCCCTAGTAGCACAGCGCATTGGCTAAATATTGGTCCAATGTTGGTTGTATTAGAAATGCATTGGCCGATATTGTCCAACGCAAAGCCAATATTGGCGATGATATAAATGTAAACATTGCACGATAATAATTATATAATATTAGATTTACATTGGAAGCGCAGTGGCCAACATTTAACAATGTAATAACAATATTGGTCTAATATTGCATCAACATTAGACCAATATTGCTAAGTAGACGTCTTGGCTAAATAAGGAAAGGCGTCCATCTTACAATATTGGTTACATTAGAAATGCATTGGCCGATTTTTTCAACGCAAAGCCAATATTGGCCATGGAATAATTGTATATATTACACGATAATAATTATATAATATTATATTTATATTGGAAGTGCAGTGGCCAACATTTAACAATGTAATAACAATATTGGTCTAATATTGCGTCAATATTAGATCAATATTGCTAAATAGACATCTTGGCTAAATAAGAAAAGGCGTTCATCTTACAATATCGAGCCAATATTGAGAAGACTAGATTGACATTATTTCCCAATATTGCTCCAATATATTGTGCTACTAGGGTTAGTACACATTTTACTAGTAAAATGTATGGTGACATTTCAAAAAACTTTCATAAAATTCTCCGAAATGCCATGGCGTACGACGATTACATGATTTTCAGGATGAGGGAACATAACTGTTGCATATACCACAATCAAACGTTATAATAAATGTGCGCCACAGAAAGACTGTCTTCCCAACATTCGCTAACAGTTGAGATAGAAATTCTGTTTCTATTATTTAAATTGAATAAACACAAAACATACGCGATTTCGCAGCATTGGCTATATATTCATTTACGTATCTCAGTTGTTTTTACGTAGCTAGAAAATTGTTGCTGCAGCTGCAAGATTTTCTCGAGTGTAATCGAGAGAATCTGTAATCGAGGGGAGGCTCGCGATGTCTCGAAACATCACGTACAACGTAATAAAATACAGAATAATTTCTGGAGAAAATTAAATTTTCGTGGGCGCGTCACGTGCTTCCTTTATACATTTATTCTCTCTCTCAATTTCAGCGTCGTTGATATGGCTGGATGTTTCACTTGATTTCAGAGGAGAACACTTTATCCGAACGAAGTTGAACGATGGTAAAGTGTATACCCAATATCCTACCGTGTAACAACGGAAATTTATATTGTTCTCCGGCAAAGTATACAATAAATAGAAGTATACAGTGGCCCCAAGAAAGGATCCGAACGGTTTCATTCAATTTATAGATGTATCCCCGTTCGTTTACTTTCAAAGCCACTCTATATCTCGAAAAGACAAACATATAAAGCAATCTCCGAAGTCATTCCTCCTCGCGATTCCTGTCATAACGCGAAAACAATCCTCCGTATTCGCCAGCTCGGCTCGAAGCTCTCTAGTGCATAATGGCGCTTATCGACCTTCCGTTCTCCAAACCGCGACAAGACGTCCAGAAAAAGATTTATCTAGGTTTAACAAATGAGATACGTTGAGGTCACGTTTCTTCGAATCCACTAAATTTTTATGTACTAAAACACTTGCTAGATTTCGACAAATGGATATGAATTCTCTTGGGAATTGCGGAAAAAGATTTATTTAGGTTAAACAAATGAAATACGTTGAAGTCACGTTTCTTCGAATCTACTAAGTTTTTACGTGCTTGTAAAACATTTGCTAGATTTGAAGAAATGGACGTGGACTCTCTAGGAAATTGCAGTCTCACAATCAAGCAAAAATTTTGGTTAAGGTAAAGAAATTATCTCTTTAAAATTGAATCAAAGTCTAGGTAAAATTTCAAGAAGCTCTCGCAAAGTTCTTGAAAACGCCACGTTGTCCCACGATCACACGACTGTCAGGGTAAATTTTGGGAGAAAATTTTCTCCGTGTAGGGTCGAGATTCAAATGAAGTAACAATTACAATATCGCGCTTTCATTAATATCGCAATTAGCGCGAAATTATATTGAACGTATGAAAATTGATTTCCGACCACACTTCCGACCACACAAAGAGGATCAGCATTTAAAAGATTAAAAGAGCAACTTACTCTTCACTGATGAGTCGGATGCTCTCCCTCGCTGTAATCCTTATTATTGGAACTTCGGCGCGCTAAATCACACAGGGTACACCAGATACACACATTCCACTGCACTGCACTATTTTTTCACGTTTCTGTAAAAATAAATAATGCATGGCAATTAGAATAATGTTGTGCGCGAAATATTTCCTGGATTTTACTTCTTTCAGCATTATATCGATTTCCTCTTTCATTTTAGCAAAGAGGATCAGATTTAAAAGATTAAAAGAGCGACTTACTCTTCACTGATGAGTCGGATGCTCTCCCTCGCTGTAATCCACATATATTGGTTGTACTCGCATTATGCCGTCGCATTAAGCCTTGCGTCCACGATTCAAGAACTGTGTCCAAGTTCCAGTTCCGAAAACGGCGTGGCCAATCAACTCGCAGCTTTTACGGAATACGAACTATGAAACGCCTAACTTGTAAATGCCAGGCAACAGGAACAGGGAATAGAATTTCTGACGCGTTGGATTGGTTGGAAGAAAATTTCCGGCAAATCCAACGCGTCAAAAATGCCATTCCCTATTCCTATTGCCTGTTGCATCGTGTGATAGGCTTAACGTTGAGTACCTACACGATATTTTTTGCTTCTAACTGAATACGTTCGATTTCATCGACCGTACATTTTATTTGTTAATTAAAATTTTTTATTCTCTACTCGCTCTAACATTCACACGTAATACGTTACACAACAGCACGCGGAATTAAGAGCAAAATGATTGGTGATGCATTATTCGCGTCAAAATTTCCTCAATTTCATCTCGTTTCTCTATAACTTGCCACAGTTCGTGGACACAAGGCTTTATATCACAGGCTGCACCACGCTACTTTTTCACTTTCCTGCGAACATAAATAATACTTGACAATTAGAATAATGCTGTGCGCGAAGTTCTTCCAGGATTTTATTTCTTCCGACATTATATCGATTCCTTCTTTTATGTTAACGAAGAGGATCAGCATCTAAAAGACTAAAAGATCGACTTACTCTTCACTGACGAGTCGAATGCTCTCCCTCGCTGTAATCCACGTTATTGGAACTCCGTCGCGTTACATCACACAGGATGCGCCACGTACACATTTCACTGCACCGCACTGCCCGTTTTCGTCCACTGTAAAACAAATATAAATTACACATGACAATCGGAATAATGTGCGCGAAATTTCCTCAATATTTTACCCCTTTGGTTATTGCGTGTACATTTTAATACACTATATTACTCTATAAAAGTATCTAGTTGCAGTTACAGTTGTTTTTCGTTAAAAATGTAACTAGTTACAGTTACAAGTTAACAATTCTGAAAAGTAACGCGTTACAGTTACTCTAAAAGTAACGAGTCGTTACTTTGCAGTTACTTTCTTGCAATGAAAATAAAAATATCAAATCTGCACATGAATTGTAAAGCGTTTATGCGTAAATGCGAGGCCTGATGTGATCTGTGGAGGTTTAAAGAGAAAGTAACGAGGTGAACTTAGAGTTACCAAAAACTAGTAACTGCAACTGTAACTTCGTTACAAGTAACGACTTACTATCTTTTCTACTCGCGTATACATTGTTGAAATATCTCGATCGCGGATCTACGACCCGGAAGTGCGCACGTTGCGGACGTCGACGTAGATTTCCGGCGAACGAGGTCGAGACTCCGAAGGAGTCTGTTTGCGTCGCATGCCCCAACATATGCTCCTACTTGCCCCAACGACCAATACCGTCACTTAAATCGCAATTAAAACGACGGTCTCGGTTGCTCCGATAAACGACGTTAATAAATACCGCGATCAACCCTTCCACGGCCGATTTGTTTTTACTATTCTTTAAAAAGCGGAACGCGCCAGCGTCCCGCGGGACCAGAGAGACGAGAGACGCGTGCGGGACCGCACGCCCCAGCGGTCGCGAGAAGGTTGGCCCACGCACACGCCGCCAGTCGTCACGCTCGTCACCCTCGAGCGAAGCTACGGTCGCGCGTAACACACTTGACGAGTCTCCCGCGCGCTCGCCCCGTTTCTCATCCCCGGCACACCGGAGCCACGGAGTATCACACCAGCAGGGCGGGGGGGGGGGGAAATTCTCAATAGCTGCGTTCGGTACTGCAAATCCGAGGCGTCGGAATGCTCCTCCTCCCTTTCTATCTCATTGTCAGTCTCCTCTCTCGTTCGCTCGAATGCAAAAGAGCACTCCGAGGGGGAAATAAAATAAGATAAAATAAGATAGAACAAGATAAATAAGGTAATAAGATAAAGTAATGCCCACTAATGCCCAGTGGGCATTACTTTATCTTATTACCTTATTTATCTTGTTCTATCTTATTTTATCTTATTTTATCTTTATAATGCCCCAAGTAATGCCCAGAAATCGCCTAGTACTGCCCAGTAATGCCGCAAGTTTGTACACCACAGTGCCCTCAGCGGTTTTCCCCTCGCCGCTGGCCAAAATCTTGTACAACCTCAAGGAGAACAAAAAGTCAGGATTGTAAAGATTTGGTCAATTTGACGTAAATTTGGTCAATATGACATCAAATTGACATGATCCTGACTTTTTGTTCTCCTCTGGCCAATGCCCACTAATGCCCAGTAGGCATTACATTATCTTATGCTATCTTATTTATCTTGTTTTATCTTATTTTCTCTTTAATGCCCCGGCAAGGCCTAATGCCCAAAAAATGCCTAGTTAATGTCCAGTAATGCCGCGAATCTGTGCACCACGACGCCCTGCGGCGGTTTTTCCGCCTGGGTGCACTCCGACGCCTCGGACTTGCAATGCCGGGCGCGGCTAATCCGCGAGTCGCGCCCGGAGCGCTCGAGAGACGCGTCGTCGCGGGACGCGAATCTCGGTCGCGGTCAGCTCCGAATCCGCGGTCTTCGTGAGATTCGCGAAATCAACGCAACTCTCGGCGCCCACGCGACGCTATGTTGCACGCTCGCGACGACATTCTCAGCGGGACGCGAGATCGCGAGGCCGGGACTCCGGAGCGGATTCTACGTACCTGCGCGGGTGTCCTCGGGCGAGTTGGACGCGCGCGTGCAACCACTCGCCCGAGCCGGCCGGTCCAGATGACCGGGATGACCCCCGCCGCCTCCGCCGCTTCCTACGCGCTCGACGCACACGCGAAGACAAACGTCCCCGGGGACGTTTCCGCGTGCGGAATCGACGCGGCCCGTTCTCGTCCGAGACGCGCCGGGTCGCAGGTCGCGGGTCGCGGGAACCGAATCGAGGGCCGAAGAACCGCGGCCGCCGTCCTCTCCAGCGTCGACGCTGCATTTCCCGCGCGATTCTTCAGCCTGGTGCAGACTGCACGCAGCAAGCAGCAAGCGTCAAGCAGCGAGGATCCAACACTGCTGAATTTTGCGGAAGCGTCAGCAGTGGCGTAGAAAATATCTCTTCGTGGATTGGCTGCTGCTCGACGCTTGCTGCATGCTTGCTGCGTGCAGTCTGCACTAGGCTAAAGAGTGCCGGCTTGCGATTCGCGCCGAAACCTGCCGGTCTTGCTGTCACGCCGATAGCGCGTGCCGACAGCGTGTAGCCCCGCGCGGTTCGCGCCGTCCGTCGGTTCGTAGTCAGGAGCGTCTGATTTTTAGTGACCCTTTCAATTTTCGTGCGGTGTTTCGCGCGGTGGCGAGCACTAATCAATGCGTTTTTCCAGAGTAAACACGCTCTCGCGAATAGTCGACGGAGAATCGTGTGCACTTTGCGGACGAAGCGACGTTCACGCGACACGTCTGCCCGAAGACCCGAAGACCAGGTCGCGTGGAGTTTCGAATTTCCCACAGTTATGGCAGTCGCTTATCCCCGTTGCTTCAGGTACTCCACGCCGCGGGATCTCCCAGAGGAAGGCGTGTCGGCGATGAAAAGAGGTGTGTCCTTGCGTCGGACGCTCCCAGGGGATTTCCCTCCGAGGACTCGTCGTGTGCAAACCGCTCGTTTGAACTCGCTCAGACCCGGTTTCAACAAACGCCACTTAGCTTTAGTCTCAGTTTAATTCACGCTTGTCCCTTTCTGAGGCAACACCCAGCGAGAAGTGCCTTGTCGGTCGATGTTGAAATAATGTCGAATCAATGTCGACACCGTCAAATTGATGCTTGACGAGTCGTTTCTCCCTGGGCAGTTAGGAAGAGACGGAATGAATTAAGCTAAACTTAAAGTTGGTGAAACCGGGACTAAGGTTAAGATTTAAGTTAAGTGACGTTTGTTGAAACCTGGTCCAAGTCCTGGTTTCAACAAACATCACTTAGCTTTAATATCAGTTTAATTCACGCTTGTCCCTTTCTGAGGCAACGCTCAGCGAGAAGTGCCTTGTCGATCGATGTCGAAACAATGTCGAATCGACATCGACACCGTTAAATTGATGCTTGACGAGTCGTTTCTCCCCATAGAGCTATTACAGATAGAGGGAAGTAGGTATGGGACGACGTGTAAGCGCATGCGATAGTGGGATAAAAAGAGAACGTTGCAATAGAGGCCGGTGTGTCACTGTCTAACAGTCACGCGCATGCGCGTAACGTGTGCGCTTGTATTAAACTAAGCTTAAAGTTGAACACTGTTACACTGTAAAATTTTTATTAGAAAGTTATATTACAAACTTAATGATGTTTCTGCGACGTGAAATTAATGAGATTGATAGAAAATGTCGATACTCTTAATTGAAACAATCAAGAATAATGTGTCTAATGATTTAAATTGATTTGATTTTTCTTTATATAGATATAGTATAAAATTTATTCTCTCGATATTTCAAAACTAGCATTTTAATTAAACTCGTGATTTCTATATCAGGTCCAAAAGCCACAAGCTCATTATTGTCGCAAGAAAAGAGTCCCGACTATGCACAATGTAAACCAGCTAGTCGTACAACTATTAGAGAATCTAAATTCAAGTCTGTTCAGTATCAACACGAACAGTATTAGTGTTTGTGCTGTCTTTTCGCGTAATGAATAGATAGTGTTATTCGTAAATATATTGGTTTATTCGGTCTTTAAAATACGCCACAATTTCACAGTGTCCCGCACTCGCGATAGAGATGTCCGCGACGACGTCAGGGGTTGTTACCCCGGGCCGCGGACTAATCGTATGTGATGCGCTTATTGTGTTTATCGTTTATGACGATAGTTATTTGGTCCAGCGACGACGTCTCGGAACTGTTGCCCCGGTTCGCGGACTATTCGTGTGTTCGGTGACGACGTCTCAGAGCTGTTGCTCTGGGTCACCTTCGCGGATGCTGCGGTTCGCGACTCTCACTGACTCGATCACAATTGACTTCTTTGATATTCTCGACGCGAGTATGCCCGTAGGGGATCGTTCGGTTCTGACTTCTGTACTGTACTGTGTACCCGGACTATCGCGCTTGACTATATGTACTGCGAT
>NW_011966422.1:0-15711 GCF_000949405.1 Vollenhovia emeryi | reverse complement strand
CCGTTTTCCGACAAATTCACATCGCATTAAAACCGATTTGATGAAATCGTATAATATCGGATTGAGGTGGATGTATATAATCCAATATTAACCCAGTGAGAAATGATTCGTCGATCGATGTCAAAACGATGTCGAATCGACTTCGATACCGTCAAATTGACGTCGATTCGACATCGTTTCGACATCGATCGACGAATCATTTCTCATTAGGAATCCGCCAGAATATGATATATTTTCAATCGGTTTTAATACCGTATTTTCGGTGCAGAAATCCCGATCAATTTGGATTACTTTTTGTCTTAATCGGTTTTAATCGACCATTTTCGGCAGGGAAGTTCTACAGTTTATCCCCGTAAGCAAAATGATAGCAGATTGTAGGCAGACTGGCAACAGATTTCATCAAAATATTTCAGCAGACTGACATCATCTGCGTCCGCATTCAGCTTGTGTTCTGCCGCCAGAATCTGCCGAACATGACCGGACAGCAGATTGACGGCAGAAATCGAGCAGATCCTGCTCATGCAACATGGTGGCAGATTGTCGGCAGAAACCGAGCAGGGTCTGCTGACATAACCTGCCGCCGAACTGCCACCAGAAATGCAACAAATTCTGTAGTCGAGCGATTTAAATCGTGACGTAACTGGTATTTAAATCAGTTGACGTTTTTATTCTTTTTCTATTTCTACTCTTCAAAGAAAGTAATAAATGAACAATTTTATTTTAACAGTTAATATATATTCTGTGTTAGAAAACATATATAATATAAAATTTATACAAAAATACATATTAGCTGCGTTCGGCAAAAAAATCTGAGATGCGAGCGAGCAGATGTCGAGCTTGAATCACGTGATCTCCGAGCAAGCCGAGCACTAATCTCAATGCCGAACGATTTCAGAGCTCTCAGAGCTGGTTAAGAACGTTCATCGGCTGTAATTATTATGGTATTGTTTCAAGTTTTAGAAATCAGGATTCTTATGTCAACTAATTTTAGTTTGTAATTTGATTTTGTCTATGTTTTTCACTCTTTTATTTTAGAATTGTTAGCGTTTCTGATTGAATGAGATGAGGTTAGGTTAAGTTGGATATACGATGGAAAACAACTATACGATTTGTGTTATGTTAAATTTTGCTCGAGATGTATTTTTTGAAGATAGCGATGATGAAAAGGAAACTTTAAGTATTCCAAAAGTTCATCAATATGCAGAAGAAATTGTACCTCGTTTCTCCACTTAACCAACCTTTTCGCGCGCAAAACAAGTATCTCCTCTGTGAGCTCGGTCTTTGAATTCAGAGCGAATCGAGGAGCTCGATTTGCTCTGAAACTACTAATGCCGAACACAGATGAGATGACACAGAGCAAAAAGATGTGCATTTCCGAACGATTTGAGAGGTAAAAGAGCACTCTGACGGCTCGGATTTGCAATGCCGAACGCAGCTATTATATACAAATTATTATATAATTACATTAACTATATATACAAATCATATACAATTATCAATCACACACATATAAATTAAATACAGTTATATATAAATTAAATACAATTATATACAAGTATAATACACATATTTACAAGAAAAATTGGATTTTACATTGAAGAAAATCGTTTTCCGATCGATGTGTGATGAAGATTTTCGAAATCTCTTAGGTGTGACATTATTTCAAGTGTGGTGGATCTAAACAAAAGAAAATATAAATTACAATAAAAAATTGAAGTGTGCTATAAACGAGAAAGATATCTTTTTGCTCAATATATATGTAAAAATAATTGTCAAAGTTTCTTTGATAGTATTACGAGAAAGTGTGTTACCATGTATTTTACATTATTCTTCGTTAATGTCTTTTTATATCAATTTGTACTCAAAAGCAGTGCTATATAAATATAAATATTTTTTCTTGCATCGCGCATTGCACTGCTTTTGAGTACAAATTGATGTAAAAAGACATTAACGAAGAATAATGTACATTACATGTAACACTTTTTCGTAATACTAACTATCAAAGAAACTTTGACAATTATTTTTACGAAAAAGTTGTACTAGTATTAATGTAACGTAGAGATATATATATTATCTCAGAGCATTGAAAAATGCCGATTGCGAAAACCGAGAAGATATTCCTGTTGAATCAATAAAAATAGGTACTGAAAAGTACCGTTTAGTTCCCACCAGAACTGTGCGAGAAAGCCTTAGTCCCGAACGGGACCAAAGTACTTTCCCGTACGTTCTGGTATCTACAGAAACTAGTTGGCATTAAAAAATGCCGATTAATTTAATTTCTTTTATTGGCTACGTTCAGTAGAAAAAGCTGCTTTGCAACTGTTGTAAAATTCATGAATCTGATTAGCGTATGCTCTTAAATTCACTCAAGATTAAGAGAATACGCCAATCAGATTCACGAATTTTACAACAGTTGCAAAGCAACTTTTTCTGCTGAACGCAGCCATTGTCTTCCGCTGCCCTCCGTTGTCCTCCGCTGTCCACCGTTGTTCACCGCTGTCCTCCGCTGCCCTCCGTTGTTCACCGCTGTCCTCCGCTGCCCTCCGTTGTTCACCGCTGTCCTCCGCTATCCTCCGCTACTCTCCATTAATAAATATGTATTGGATCACGACGATGTTAGTGGATCTCCTTCTGTACGAATACCTGTAAGAACATATAAATTATTATTCTTATGATTACGTACGTGTGTGCGCGCAAGTATGGTTGCGTGTGCCTGTGTATAATTATTTCTTATTTTACATTATTACCATTATCTCTATTTTCGTCTTGCTCTTGTTCCGGCTCTTGTTCGTCGTTCCAAAAATTGCGGTCTCTTGGATTAGGTACCCGCTGACGTGGACCACGCACTTTACTTCTGGCTCGTTCTTTTGCCGCCCGGAGAGCTTCCTTCGCTTGGGCTTGAAATTCCGAACGAGTCGGCTTTGGGAAATGCTTGTTATTGCACATGCTTTCTACAAAAAGAATATAATGCAATGCAGTACAATTAATACATAATACATGATTAAAACAGTAAGGAATTGTCAACAAAGAAAGGAAGAAGATCATACCGTAAATAGCAATAATTATGCGAGCATTGTATAATGGTCTTTGTCCTCCTTCGCGCCCCCACCATGTAAATGATGGCGTTAACAAATCCTTCAAAGCCTCCTTTAAGCAAAGATTTATGGCTTCTTTCAAGTTGAAGCCGCCTATATAATTAAAATAATTCACCTAAACAAACGAAGTAAGTACATATTAGATAATGTAAATATTTATATAAAGTTGAATGCACGAGTGAATAAGAATATGCTTGTGTATATGTGTCACGGAGTAGAAGTAGCGAGGAAAATAAAATATTTATATCTTTTTTTTACTCACAACTTCGGTGAAACCATTGTCATCAATATTTTCAAAATCATCCATCTCTGCTAAGGATGATATCGGGAGGATTGCAGGCTTTCGTTGTACACCTCGATTATCTTGTACGCATTTTAAAATACTTTGAAGTAAAGTATTTATCCTCCTGTAATAAAACACAAAATTTGTATTAGCAAAAGTATGTGATTGTACTGTCGGTTCGTAAGGCCGACTTGAATATTATTCACTCCTCCGCTTGGCGAGGAGTGAACCACGCTTTGGTAGCAGAGGCGTATTTTCGTTATCCAACCACAAGCAACCAGAAGCGACCACGGTCATTTTCGTTTGTGGTCGTGACGTCACCGATGCTAACGCGTTAGCTTGGTAGGACCCAAACATTCAACCAAACCCAGGAGGTCGTTTCACTGTTTGCGGTAGCGTGTTTGGGCGGGAATTCGGCAATGGATAACATAACCCTAAACCTCGATCAGCATATGTTGTGCCAGGACGATGCTGGCAATATCCAGATTTCAGAAGATCCAGGAAACCCTGGGCTTCTAGTGTTTGATAAACTAAGTAAGTAATAATAATAATTAGAAGCGCTACTTAACCTAATAGTTTTATATTGTTAGGTTATAATATAATAAAATATTTTCAGATAATTCCGTTTTTGTCGTCCCGGACAATGAAAAAGTACATTAATTCTTGCCGCATGTACGCCTTATACAGGAGACTGGATATCGGATATTGGATATCGGACATCATACATCGGAAATCGGACGTAGTGAGAATTCTGCATATGACGTCTTTCAGACGAATTTAAGACGTCTTAAATCGTACTGCCAAAGAAATATTTGTTATTTTAGTTAGTGCCATTGCTTATAAAGCAGCAGCCGTGGCAATGGATTTTTATTTTAGTTTTAAAACTTCGCCAATTATCAGGCATCACATATTAGACATGTTATGTATATGACTACTGTTGATTTTTTTTTAATTATATGTCAGAGTATGTGGCATGTCTCAAGACTGTTAATAATAAATTATCCTTAGTTTGTAATGTCACAAAACGAATTTTTTGTTTGTACTATTAGTTAGGTACAATATTATTATTATTATTATTATTTCATAGTATTTGTTGTCCGGGAGCCGTTTGTTTAATTACTATTAAAATCTTATGTATTTGTTTGTGTTTGGTGCTAATCAGGGGCCAGATTCTCGACGTCGGTCGAATGAGATGCGCATGCAAAAATCCTACAGTTCACGTAACATATACCATACATTTTCGCATGCGCATCTCATTCGTACGACGAATCGGGCCCCTGGCTGTTACGTTGATTTAGAAATATATAAATGCCAAATGTTTATTTTAAAATATTTATGTAAAGATGCAATGTCAATTTTGAATGGGAATTGATGGGAATTTGAAAATGCAAAAGAAATAATTAATAAATAAGTTCCATTTAATTGCTTCACTTGACTTTATTTCCTAATCCACTGTGACACTGTGTGAAGGAGAATGTTAGGATAGATAAAAATACTTTCGAATATATAATTATTTAATCGCTCATGTACTTCCCGTTTATCCTGTTTGATACTTTTATGCAACACACATTCAGAATGGATTTTCACAAAAGTTATGCTTCAACGAGTCATATAAAATAAATGGACGTATCTATGCCCCAGATAGCGCTTATAATATACACGACTATATATATAAATTAAAACTACATATCCATACGCATAAGTTAGCCATCGAAATGTGCGTTCACGCAAAAACACCGTGTGACCTTTTTCTCACAAGACTTAATCGCGCATTCGATGAGAAGGCTCGCATAGAAACTTATATCTAAACAACAAATACAACCGTTCACTGATACATTCATCGATCAATCAAGCGATTTCTTCCGGCACGTTGCAAGAGTCGACGACTCTCGTCGTCTTCCCGCCTCCCTGAGGTCTTCTCTCGTACAATCCAACGGGACAATACGTAGCTCTGGTCTCCGGCCGAAGATCAACGCCGTTCAAGAGAAGAAGACTGCCCCGTGCGCGGAGTAAAGGCCTTCACACATAAAATTCCGTAAGGACGTAAAACGTATCATAACGCTACCGTGGTCGCGAAACGAAAAAACGCCTAAGAGTTGCCTTGTCAATTGTAATAACAGGGACATCACCACGTTGCATTTTAGGCACATACTTTGGGGCAATAACCTTCACAAGTTCCTTGAAAGTGTCCTTGCGCATCCTGTTAAAGATAAAGAAAAAAATTATACCACAGGCATGGGTATCACACAAAGCATAGCGTAAAGAGTACCGCATAGAATTTTTTTGTGATTCTTACCGAAACAGCCGGTGAAAATCAAAGTCTAAGTAATGCTGGATCCATTCTTCACCGCACAAATGACCTAACCTGAAATGCCGCTGCCTATCCTTTTTTTAAATAGTAAAACAATATTACACGCTGCTCCCGACTTATTAAATGCAATGGTGAATAATTCATCATCAAAGGTCTCCTCTTTAAATAATTCTATCGCCAAGGCTAAGGCTACTTTCGTCTTCTGATTCTTCTTCATGGTTGGTCGTGGTTGAATAACGAAAATACGCAGTGGTAGTGGAATATCCATTTTCATTAGTGGTTGCTGTTTGTGACGTCACAGCCCGAAACACTCCTAACCAAACGCTACCGTGGTCGCGAAACGAAAAAACGCCTCAGAATAACCACACTGGTTTGCAGAGATTCACTTTTATTGCCAGACGACTCGAATACAGGATCTTAATCTCGAGGATGTACCTTGCCGAACAGAACTGCGGAACCGCCGATCTCGCCACACTACTCTATGGTCCACTCACGCTCTGCACACGCACGCCGCCCATAGCCCTCCTGGTGAGGAGACTCGCAACCACACCTGACGACGCCATTCTCACGCGCCATACCCCAATCAAATTCCGCCGTAACATGCCGCCCGCCTTGATAAACGGGTAACACGTTTTCAACCATATCTCTCAAGTGCATAACACACAACTAAACTTATAACCAGCCGCTCCTAAAAAGGTTTACAATTCTCAGAATTCTTAAACTAACTTAGTCACTAACGCTTTGGTATAATTTTTCTTAAAATTAATCTTATCCTAACGCAGAGTATTACATGAATGGTCTCTAAGACCTCAAGAACATAAATCGCAGATCGATTGCAGTTAGTCACAAGGCACAGGTGCTAACTTTACTATGGGCCTTTTATATTGCCCCTTAGCAGTACGCAACGTTACGGCGCGCACCACTCCGTCGACGCCCGGATGCGTCTCCAACACCCTCGCCATCGTCCATTTGTACGGCATCGCCTCGTCTTCCTTTAGCATCACTAGCTGTCCCGCGCGTATTGTTTCGCGCTTTAAAGTTTTCCACTTGGATCGCTGCTGGCACGCGGACAGATATTCCCGCGACCATCGCGACCAAAACCTTTGACGGAGTTGTTCGATGTGCTGCCATCTGGACAGTTTAGACGTCGGTACCTCCTGTAGATCGTGTTCAGGTAACGCTGCCATCGAACTGCCAATAAGAAAATGCGCGGGAGTCAACGCCTCCAAATCCCGCGGATCATCAGAAAGCGGAGTGATAGGTCTCGAGTTCATGATCGCCTCGATTTGGGTTAAGACCGTAATCATCTCGCTTACAGTGAGCGACGCCTCTCCTATTGTTCGTTTTAGATGTCGCTTCATAGTCTTGACTGCCGCCTCCCAGAGACCGCCGAAGTGCGGTGCTCTAGCTGGGATGAAATGCCAGTTCACACCCTCGACGGAACAGAGATCAGGGATCCTCTTCTTAAATTGAGGATCGTTGAGAATTCGTTGGATCTCTCTTTCTGCCCCGACGAAGTTCCTGCCATTATCGGAATAAATGTCCGACGGTAATCCTCGTCTCGCCGTAAATCGCTTCAGGGATCCTAAGAACGCCTGAGTGGTCATGTCGTCCACTAGTTCGATGTGGACCGCCTTCGTTGCCATGCACACGTATACAGCCACGTAAGCCTTGTACTGCTTACTGTTTCTTCTCACACGGTCTCTCACGAATAAGGGTCCACAGTAGTCCACTCCTACCCTTGCAAATGGTCTTGACACTTGCACTCGCGCCTCCGGAAGTTGCCCCATCAGCTGCTGATATGGCATCGGGTCCGCCTTGCGACACACCACACAATTTCTCAAATGCCTCTTCACGACGCTTAGCCCGGAAATCGGCCAGAACTCACACCTTACTGCCGCCAACGTAGCCGTAGGCCCAGCATGGAAACACTTATTATGTTTCTCCATAACAATTAGTTTGTTGACGTAATGCTCGGACGGAATAATCAGTGGGTGCTTCGCGTTCTCATCCAACGACGAACCATCTAACCTTCCGCCCACCCTCACGAGCTTATCCTTGCCTATGTATGGTTTCAAACCAATTAACTTAGAGTTTCTATTGATCGCCTGGTCATCGCTTAATTTACGGATTTCGTCTTTCCAAGCCGCTGCTTGGACTAATCTAATTATTACATTTCGCGCCTCCCTTAACTCTACCGAGGAAATATATTCCGTCGCATCCGTGCTAGCGCGCTTTCTCAAACCGCTTATGAATCTCAATACGTAAACCACGACACGCAACAACTTAGAGTAGGAAGAAAACTTGTCGAATTCCACGACGGTATTACTAACTATAGCTATCGCCATCGACGCCACCTTGCGCTCTTCGGGTATACCGTCCAGATCCGCACCACGGCTTTCAGTTTCTGAAAAATCAGTCTCAGTTTTTAACCAACTCGGACCTTCCCACCATAACGTAGAGCTATTCAACTGCGCGGGAGTTGACCCTCTAGATATCATGTCGGCAGGATTATCCCGTGACTTTACGTGGTGCCACTCGTTTGGAGACGAACTATCCTGAATCTCGCTCACCCTATTCGCCACAAATGTTTGCCACCTCCTGGAAGGCGAACCTATCCAAGCTAAAACTATTTTGGAATCCGTCCAATAGTGCCTCTCTGAAATGTCAACCTTCACGGCTTCCGCGACCTTTTTCATCAATTTAACTAACAACAATGCCCCACACAATTCCAACCTTGGTAGGGATATGGCCTTTAAAGGCGCGACTCGGGACTTAGAACACACCAGTGTGGAACCAACGTTATGATTGGAGTGCCGACACACCACATACACGCAAGCTCCATATGCTCTCTCGCTCGCATCACTAAATCCATGTAAACGAACCTGACACGCGTCGAAGCCCTGCATCAGCCTCGGTATTTCTATGGAACTCAACTCGGACAACTGCGACCTGAACGTTGACCAAGAAGTTTGAATATGCATCGGAACTGAATCATCCCAACCTATTTTGTCAATCCATAGACTCTGCATCAGTATTTTCGCGGACGTCGTTATGGGGCCTACCAAACCCAGAGGGTCAAATAATCGAGCCATTTCAGACAGTATGGTTCGCTTAGTAATCCGATCCTCCCTATGACCTTTCGGGGTTGTGAAATACAATGCATCTCTTTTGGGAAGCCAACCTATACCCCAGGGATGGGCAAAATGCTGCCCGCGGGCAACGGGCGCCCGCGGGCACTCAGCCGACGGGCATGCCCCCACTCCAATCATCGCCCCACCACGTCTCAATCATATTCGGAACTATACTTCTAAAGCGCGACGTTCTTTCCCACTTGCCGAAACTGTCTCCCCACTCTTGCCGAAACTGTCTTCCCACTCTTGCCCGACACGCACAGCTATTGCCCGCGGGCAAACGGGCGCCCGCGGGCAGTGAAAGTTGCCCAGGCCTGCTATACCCAGTAACTTTGCCCCTCGGTGAGGTTCTGACTCGACAATTTCCCCAAGATCCAGCGTGTCCTTGTTTCCTAAATCTTCAACGTTGCTATTCCATTTGTGCAGCTCGAATCCACCTTGCTCTACTAGCGCTTCCAATTGGCACTTTAGGGCCACTAATTGTTCCACCGTACTTGCACCCGTCAACAGATCGTCCATATAAAGATCTTCTTTTATCGCCTTTGCTGCCAAAGGAAATCTATCCTCTTCTTCCTTCGCCAACTTCTGCAAGCATTTGACTGCGATATAAGACGCAGGTTTTGTACCGTAGGTCAACGTGACCAACTCGTACAGCCTCATGGTTTCGGTGGAATTCTCCCTCCAGTAGATCGTCTGAAGAGGCGTATGCTCTTCGTGCACCAGTATCTGCCTGTACATTTTAACAACATCTGCGGTCAAGATGTACCTATGACAGCGAAACCTGAGAATTATCGTGAACAAATCAGACTGAAGTGTCGGACCCTTGCGCAACGCGTCATTAAGGGATACTCCTTTGCTGTCTTTACTCGAGGCGTCGAATACGACTCGGGTCTTCGTGGATGTCCTATCCTTTCTCACTACAGCTTGGTGCGGTAAGAAAATCCTGAATTTAACGTTTTGTGGCTCATCTATCTGTTTCATATGGCCTAGTCTCTCATAGTCCTGCATGAACTGAACGTATTCTTTCTTCAGATCATGATCCTTATCTAGCCTCTTTTCTAATGATAAAAAACGTCGTCGAGCAATATCTTTCGACTCGCCCATTTGCTTCATAACGTCCTCCTTTACAGGCAGCTTGACTACGAATCTTCCCTTTGCGTTCCGTTTGTACGTATTCTCGAAGAATTCCTCGCAGGCCAACTCATCAATGGTAGACTCCCCTCTCACAGGAATGTCGTCAATTTTCCAAAATTGCCGTAGTGCCTCATCCAGTTCTCGGACGCTACTCAGGTTGCAGGCAGCGTATTGCTTGCGTCCTAAATTTCCCGTCGTCACCGTTCCGACTATCAACCAACCTAACACGGTTTTTTGCAATATCGGTCTGCCAGGACCTAAATTGATCTGCCCTACGCACATCAACTCCCAGAACCATTCGGTTCCTATCACTAAATCGATTTCCGAAGGAACGTTGAATCGCGGATCTGCCAACCTAATATTACATGGAATATTAAATTGTTGCTTATCTAACTTTACGTGAGGAACCCTTCTCGTTAGGTTGGATAGAATTATACATTGCACCTTAAATTCGTGAGATCCGAACCTAGACTTAACGTCTACCTCGGTCTTTTCCAACGCCCTGGACACCTGCTGATTAATACCTGTGATTTCTATATGCGCAGCCTTACGCCTAAGTTTTAGACGCTGCGCTAGAGATTCCGTTATGAAACTAGATTCCGCCCCGCTATCAAGAAGAGCTTTGATTTGGATAAAATGACCATCGCTATGCTTTACTTTAATCAAAACCGTAGACAACAACATTTGACTCGACCGGTATGATTCCGTGGAACAGGCATGTCCACACGCCGCACTGTTCCCTTGTTCTTTTTCCGCAACGACTTTAGCCTTTCCGAGGCTCGATTCGCTGCTCGATTCACCCTTGGGACTCTCTGGATGCAGTAAGGAATTATGCCGCTTGCTGCATGTTTTGCATCCGTTTAACGAATAATCCCTAGCCATATGCTTGCCCTTCAAGCAATTCAAACACCAGCCCTTTGATTTTATATATTTTACGCGCTCGTCTACCGATAGACCCTTAAAATCTTTGCAAGAGTAAACGCTATGATCTCCTTGGCAATATGAGCATTTAAATTTGGTAGCGGCTACGTTACAGCCTTTGGACCATTGCACATTATCCTGTAACGAGTTAACATTGGCCCTATTCGACTTTCCTACCTTCGAAACCGCCTCTAACGTCTGGCACCGTTTTTTTAGAAATTCTATTAACTCCTCGAACGTAGGAACTCGCGTGGACTCGATCGAGTTCTCCCACTCTTTTATTGACTTCATATCTAGTTTGCTCGTGACGATGTGAACTAACAAGTCGCCCCAATGATCGATGGGTCTGTCCAATGAGCGTAAAGCTCTCGTGTGCTTTAACACTCCGTCTAATATTTGTCGGATAACGACACTGTCTTCCCTTTTCACGATAGGTAGATCAAAGATAGCCCTGATGTGGTTCTGAACGGTAAGCCTTTTGTTATCGTACCTCTCACTAAGCCTATCCCATGCATCTTTATAATTGTCACCGGTCATTTCTAGCGACGACACGACCTCGGCGGCCTCCCCTTTTAAGGAGGATTTCAGGTAATGAAGTTTCTGAGTATCGTTAAGATCTCTATTTGAATGAATTAATGAACCGAACATATCATAGAATGAGTGCCATTCCTCATATGCCCCTGAAAATCTGGGCAATTATATCCGCGGTAGTTTAATTTGAGCGTTGAATGCTGGAACGCAGGCTCTGCCGACGTCATTATTGACCGCTCCATTGGCCTGTATCACCGTGCGGTCTAACATTCCCTCATCCGCTCTAACCGTTCTATCTTTTACGATTCTTTCCATCGCGCCCTTTAATCGAAAGTATTTGTTTTCAATTTCCTCCGATTCTTTATCCTGATCCGCCTCCGATATCGTGTCATCGTTAGCCGCGATTTCTATTTGCGTATCCGAGAATGTTTTAAACGCTTCGTCCAGCCTTTCTATGCGCAATCTTATTTCCTCGATCTCAACCTCGACGGGATCTATCCCCTCCACGTACGTCTCTAACCGCGTTAGCGAAGCCTTTGCCGCGCGCTTCTTATAGGTTAATTTCACCACGTCCGCGCTCATTGTCGGCATTTTACTTAAATCTAACGCAAACAATTCCGAATATTACAACGTATCTTTAGATGACGTCCTGGGTGGTGGCTCGGCCTCGACTCGGCGTCCCCCGTACGGTAGCTCAAGTTAGGTTAGGTTGAATCGTCTGCCGCGTCTGCCGCTTGGCTCAGCTTCCGCCGATTCCCCGTGCGCGGTGTCTGGTTCCGACGGCTGCAACAGCTCCGTCTCTCGTCCGACTAGCAGTTCTCCTGCCCTGGTGCTGATTGGCTTCGCGCTCCCTGCGCGATGGCGTTTCCCAGTGGACGATGGGCTCGCCGCTCTGCGTTACAGCGCTCCCGGCGGCCGATGGGCTCCCCGCTCGGCTTTATGGGAGCTTCCGGCGGACAATGGACTCGCCGCGTGGCTTAATGGCGACTTCCGGCGGACAATGGACTCGCCCACTCGTCGCTATGAGATCTTCTCGCGACTGGCGAACTTCCACCCGTCGCTGGTTCCGCTCGGCTCTTCGTCTGGTCTTTGCTTTCACTGCCTCAGGCAGCCTCGCGCTCGATCCGTGGTGACCGATCGCCTTGTAGAATGCGCGGACTCGTCTTGCCCGTCCACGCCTTTCCCGGATGAATCCGGCTCGAAGGACCATGTACTGTCGGTTCGTAAGGCCGACTTGAATATTATTCACTCCTCCGCTTGGCGAGGAGTGAACCACGCTTTGGTAGCAGAATAACCACACTGGTTTGCAGAGATTCACTTTTATTGCCAGACGACTCGAATACAGGATCTTAATCTCGAGGATGTACCTTGCCGAACAGAACTGCGGAACCGCCGATCTCGCCACACTACTCTATGGTCCACTCACGCTCTGCACACGCACGCCGCCCATAGCCCTCCTGGCGAGGAGACTCGCAACCACACCTTACGACGCCATTCTCACGCGCCATACCCCAATATATGAGATAAATTTGGAATATAATGCTTACTTTAGTTCTATCTCGCTGCCATCTACGCGTTTTTGTAGTGAGTTCATGGATCTGCGAACATTAACTGACGTTTATTGACATTTGTACAGTACGTGACGAAACTATTTCTACCTTTTATCATGTTCTTATTTAACGTTCCACATTTTTACAACTATCAATATTATTTACCGATTGATTTTCTCGCTGTTGTGTGATACCTCATTGTTTGAGTTAACCATAGTCGACGATACAGCAATATTACTGGACGTTGATCCATGACCTCGTTCCACATTTCCCTGAAACTGAGTTCCATATGTTGCATTATTGTTGTAAATAACTCCACCTGTATGTGTATGTGTCGGATTAGTTGTATATATAAATAATTTCCATTATAATTATGAGTTAACGTCTGTGAAGTGGGAATTGTTGTGTGTGTAGATTGTGTAGATTGGTATCCTGTTTGTGTGTATGGTGGTTGGTTTGTTGTGTATGTCGATTGGTATACTGTTTGTATTTGTGGTGGTATGTTTATGGGCATTTCAGGATAGTTTGGTATCGAATATTGTCTGTTGTGAAGAAGTAATGTTATCATTCTTATCTGTATTTTCATCCATGGTCCTTCGTAGATCGCCAATGTCCTCGTTGATCTCCGCATCCGTAGGTGGATTACAGACTCTTTTCATCGAATTTTTCGGACGAGTCTCCAAATCGTCTTCAGAAGAGGTCGTCTGGTAGCGAGATGGCTTGTTAACCACACGCTTTGGTCGGCTCATCTAAGCAAAAATCGTATGGTTCTTAACACAATAGTGTATGCAGTACATTTTACAAAACGAATGATGACCTGTTGAAGCTGTGTATAACTTGACTTATCGAGAAGATTTTCAAAAACATAAGAAGAAACCATTTCTTATGTTTTCTCACTATGTATCAGAGCAGCAACAACATATCCAGATATTTCTGAATCATGTTCTTCATTACTGTCACTGTCCTCCATCGACATGGAATTCCAAAGAGGCATCCTATAACATTTTGCGAGAACTTCGTCCAGGTAAACATAAAAAATTTCGTCACTTAGTATGGAACATTTATATATTTGAACAATTGAAGATAATATGCCAATATCATAAAAATCCTCAATCTGTGAAAATCTTTTAACTGCTAAACGATAGGAATTATTGTCCAAGACAATTTTATCAATGATGCAAATAGATCCATCATGTAAAATGCAACAATTATCACGTGTCTCTATACTTAACGTCATTCCATTAAATTGAATCTTACGATATTGATGACAATTGATATCATTACGCAATGCAATTACGTGAAAAGGTGAATCTATATTATGATCACTGTCTGTTCCATGATTGACTATCTCCATCAATCTATTGGAGAATTGTTGAAGGGGTAAACCTGGTTTCCGGCAATATTTCCTGAAAATTGACATGTTGCTTTCATAAGGAAAGGCAGAAAATGAATCTAAAGTACCGAGACGTCTCACATCATCGATAAGATGCAGAAGACCATGTACATTGTATGAATTAAAGGTCGGACCATATAAATCTGGACTTCGAAGAACAAATTTTTGCAATGCAAGTTCCGCAAAACTTAAATATCGCATTGATAATGACTTGGATATCACAACTCTTATTGTTGCATGCAGGAATAGAAAATGCTTATATAATCGTTCGTTCAGTACACCAAACATTAGAAGTGGTCCTGTATAAAGCAAAAACTGACGAAATTCTGTCGCTTTAAATTTAGAATACATGTCAATTGTTCTAGGACGTCTAGCAAACTCTGACGGACAATATTTTTTGAGAATACTTATTCTCGAACATATAACAGAGATGGATCTTCCAGACAATTTTGAAAAACGTGAATATTTTCCATGTATCCACGCAGATAAAAGTTTTTTTGTAACACCCAAACATACAAGGTGCATATATTCAAAGGGAACTTGTGAAACCATACCAAGTGGTAACATTGATAATGGACTATTACCTCTATGATGATCCTCATCTAAACATCTACTATATTCCTCGTCAGTCCTAAGAGAATGATTAATACCATTGAATACATAACGACCTTCGCAACGTGTACCCGAAACTTTACACTTGGAACAAGGATGACAAGATATATGACCACGATGATTTAAAATAAAAGCTCGAGCTGGTGCATCAGCTATAAAACATCTCAATCGTATCGGCACTTTATTGCCATGAAAATTAATATCTCCACTAGACATGTAGAAAGATATTTTTATTTTATTCCGCGAGACAGTCTATACATTTTCTTTTTGTTGTTTTCCCGCCGAGTGACTGGCATGTCGGCCGCGCGTGGCGTATCTGATGCCGCGAGAGGCGCGGAGACGACCGGCAGAGTCGTGACGAAACAACGCGAGCGACAAGGCGTATACGAGCGAGCGAGCGTTAACGACTGTACAAGTTTTAAGTTTTCCACACGTATTACCCAAATATACAACGCATATCAGTAACCGTGGGTTCTTGAGGATATCTTTCCATCCCCTATCCTGACCAACACCCAATTCTACACCCACAGACATGATTCTTTGAATATCTGCAACAAATTTTTGGAGAAAAATATTGGGATCAAATGGTTTTTGGGTACCTTTATAAATTCCTACTACTATTGGTTTTGTATGTTGCATATTTACAATTTTACATTGAATAGGCCAAATCTGAATATTACCTGATTTATCTAAACTGCACCCATCTATATTAAAATCTAACTCTAATTGATTAACAGTGGGAACGTT
>NW_011966421.1:0-15683 GCF_000949405.1 Vollenhovia emeryi | reverse complement strand
TAAGTAATGAATAATATAAAATTGTTACTTATATATTTTTTTTATTATTTTATTATAGCTGTATATATGATCTAACCTGGATTATTTGTATCGTGTCTACCCCTTACAAAAAGTACATTATAAATATGGTTTTTCTTAAATAATTATTATTCGGTAAATAATGTTACTATTTGTATTTTTAATTTCTTGAAAAGTGAAATCATAAGAAAACATGATAATTAATGCTGTCATGCGTTTTTCTATATGCGCCGGGCGCGACGAAGAAAAAGGCGGCTCACGCAAACGATACGCGGTCGTCGCCGCTCCGGGCGAATCTCTGGAACGGGCGCTGAAACGGCCAAGTTGGGCGCCAGACGCGCTTGCGGGCGGCGTCAATTACTTGTCGCGAAATACTCCAGCTCCCCGGATGAACACGGCGCCGATCAGCTCGGTGAACGCCGCGATTTAGCCTCGACGCGAAAGGGCCGGCTGCTCTCTACCGTCACCAGAGTGTCGGAGTCCCGTAGTTACGGGCCCGCGGGAACGGGATGGCGGGACGGGGCGCGACACCCACACACGCCCAGACTATCACACTGAAATAATTGCGACTCGGGTGGATAGAATGACATTCGCTGTTTAATAGGTCGGGTACAAGAACAAAAAAAAAGAAAATAGGCAAGGGGCCTCCGCCGAGGCGAATTCGCGATCCGTCGGTCTCTCGAGCCTCCCCGCGGGAGGCTGTTCACGCTCGCGACACGTGATTCGTGGCCGACACCCGGCGTGCCGGTCCGCCGCGAAAGAGTTCCCCGGTGCAGGCAAAAAGGCGCCCGCTCGAACCACGGCGCACGGGGCGTCCGTTCCACGTTCCCCACCGAGGTCGCAACAACCGATACCCGCCCGCCACGGTCGCCCGATAAGCTCACGGCCGTTCCCCGGGAGCTCCCGCGCTTGGAACCGCCGATCCGCTCGCGACACGAAATGGCTGGCTCCGACTCCCCCTTGGAGCGGATACCCCGCGACGGCCCGAAACACTAACACGAACGCGGTGCGATGCCAGAGCGCGAGCTAACCCCCTCGGAAGCACGCGGCTTTTACATGAGTATTTTTCCCTTGAGGGCCACCTCACCGGTACGCCTCCGGAGTCCCACGGCGCGGTCCCGGTCGGCACTCGTCTCCTCGATCCCAGCCACGGACTCGGCACTCAGGTCGCCGGCTCGGCACACGCTCTCCGACGCGAAGTTACTCGGGCGAGGATCCGCGAACGAAAGCGGAAGATCCTGCGCGAGCGGGTCGATCACCCGATCGCTCGTTACGACCGCGAAAAGGGGCTGCGCGAGATAGCGGCGCCGCAGATCCGCCAATCAGTGGACCGCTCGCCCGGCGTGTCGCCGGGCCCGCAGGGGCGCTATCGTTGTCCGCGCGCTTCCGGGTGCGAAATTCGCCCCGCGCGGCTCGCAGGGCCGGGGCGGTCAATCCTGGGCCCGCTCTCCGGCGCGTTGGTCCTTCGGCTCCGCCGATCCTCCTGACCTTCCGGGGACCTCCGCCCGTGATCGCCCCTCGGTTCACGGTCGGGCTGGCGCCTCGTCTCTCGCCCCTCAGGTGCGACTCCGCGTACTCGGGCCCCAGGCTCCAGGGCGGCTCGGCCCCTCGGCGGTCACCGTCCGTCGGCGCCTCTCGCCCGCGCCCCTCGACTCGCCCCGCTCTCCGTCTGGTCCCTCGGCTTCCCCGCGGCCGCCGCCCGCTGGTGTCCTCGCGCTCTCGCCCCTTGTCTCTATCTCTCCTCTCGCCTCTCGGTCACGCCGTCCGTTGGTCCCCTCGCTGGTCCGGTCGGCTCGATGACGCCCGATGGGCGCGATACAAAAAACAAGTTCTCGGGTAAGCGGGCAAGTAAAAAAAAAAGGTGTGGTTGCGACCCCGGGAGGTTTTCCTGCGGCCTCGCGCGGATCCTCTTTTCCCGGGCGGACCGACACCGCGCCTTGGGACGGCAGCGGGGAGCTGGCACGCGGCAGCTAATCCGCCACGTCACATAGCATATAATTTATCTGACGACATGAGAGATAAATGCTTTTCATCGATCTTCATACTCAGAACAGTTTCTCCTCTCGTCTTTAATGCCGATTTTAAGACACAAATTGCATTTACAGTGGCCGACGAAAATTTATTTCGTTTTTTGTTTTGACGTCTGTTAAAATGGAAAATACTCTTCCCGAATCGGCATTTGAATTTGGAAGTGCTCTATTAGCATTCAAGAGGCATTCTAAATTGGAATATTTGATGACATTAGTTGAATATCGATATTGTAAAATTGTTGTCCACATATTATCAAAACTTAATTCAGAGAGATTCTGTTTCTGCATTATTGTAAAATCAGAATGCAATAAAAACCATTCTTCCTTTAAACCCTTTTTATCGAAACCGCCGATGGTTTCGGCTATAAAAGAAATGTCATTGAATGACGTTTCTCTGTCAGTAAATAGTCTGGTAGTATCAGTAAATAATGTATCTGGATGTAAAACTGTTAATTTACATAGAAATGTGTCATTAACCGGCAACCTTTTACGAATTTCTTCGCAAACAGTTACGTAAAATTGTAAACAATTTTTTTTAATAACTTCAATCACGTTCATATGTCCATCCTTCACAATTTATGAAGGTATTCTTCACATTCTGATCCTAAACTAATATCATCTAAGGATTTGTGATTTTCAATGTTCTCAAATTTAATATGAAGTAAATCTCTTAAAAGGTCCGGCTTTACAAAATTTTTAGATATTTGGATTAGAAAATCTAATGATTTCAGCTGCAACAGATGGACTCTTGTTTCCACAGCTTGGAAAACGTATTAAATACATTTAAAAAATTTTAAATGTATTTTAGAAATAGGAAATATGCTTTTGTATCTACATTTTGCATCATACACAATAGATTTTCTGCTGGTTTATTCTTTCCGCTCATAACCATTTCATTAAAAAAATGTGTTAGAGTGTCCCAACATTGAAGAACTCTTTCCACGCATGCGTGGTGAGAGAGCCATCGCGTATCACATAATTTTAAAATTTTGCGATTGTTTTCTTGAAAACATTCACAGAATTCACGAAAAATAGCTGATCGCTTAGGACTACTATTAATATGTATAATTTGCAATTTTTCTTAGAAAAACTTCCTCGCAAACTTTAGGTATCTTAGCAGATGCGGCATGCGCAGCTAATGCGGCAGAATGACACGGGCATGATAATGTTAATACATTTTTGCACATTTTTTCCAATTTTTTCTTAAATGACAAATGTTTCCCAGTCATGACAGACGCGTTGTCGCATGACAAAGCAACAATATTTTGGAAAGGTATTTGGAGCTTACACATTTCACGTTCAAATGCGGTAAATAATTTTTCCGCACTGCAATCTGTCGCATCAAGATCAATTGTTAGATTGAACGAACTTACCTGAAGTGAAGTTCGATCATAATTATGCCCTTTGTCTCGTCCGGATGGAAACTATGTAGTCGTGCTTCCGCACGCCCCTTCGACAACAGAATTCAAAGTACCGCCTAAAAGAAAAGCTCGCACAGGCGCGTGCCTCACGCTGCCACCGCCGCGGCGAGCGTCCCGCTGCCTCATAAGTTCCAATCGTTTCGGCAAGTCGCCACTATTAGGGATGGGAGAAAGAAAATGGGTGGGTGTTCATCCGGACGAGACAAAGGGCATAGTTATGATCGAACTTCACTTCAGGTAAGTTCGTTCAATCTAACAATTATGCCTCTATGTGTCTCGTCCGGATGGAAACTATGTAGCTGTTTATAGCCTGGCGATTTGCCAATGGGAGTAATGTATAAATAATGTTGGGACCGAATTATATTGCCAAGAGTGGCGGTAGGCGAGGCCGCCATGAAAAGAACATCCGGGGTAGGCCGGCAGGAGGCGTAGCGAGCGAAGGGAGAAATCGAGCGAGCGAAGTGCCTTCTTGTGAGTGTGAAAAAAGATCGGTTAGAGTAGAGTCGATTGGCGCTTTGCCCCCGTGCGAGACCTGTAAGAGAGCGGTTCCCGTAATAAAGTTTTCTACAAGAGAAGGAGTGTGGTTCTTCCCGCGAAAATCCTGGTTCGTTCCATCTACTCAGGAAGAGAACGAAATAACCGGCGTCGACGTAAAAACGGCGCAAACATTGGTCCTTCGAGCCGGATGTACCGGAGAGGCGTGGACGAGCTCGAGGCGAAATCCACGTAAATCAAGGGCGATCGGTCACAGGGATCGATCGCCAGGCAGCCGTGGGCTGTACCACAGAAGAACCACCGGGTGCCGTGCACGGGAAGCAACAGGGAAGCGTTACATTAGGCCGACGAGACCATTTCGTCGCGCAGGAGAAGCAACAGCGCAGGGAACGAGGGCGAGCCATTTTGTCTCTCGGGCTGAAACAAAGGCGCCGAGCGAACGAGCCCATTCCATCGATCGGCCGATTCCAAGGCACCAGGCGCGCGAAGCGCACATCGCAGAACCCGAGAAGTCTCACCGAGCTAAGCGGACGAGCCGCTATCCACGTCGAAGGGGGAGCCATCACTCACCCCAACAGCAGTGGATGCATCCGATCCCGGACTACGACCGTCGCGAGACACGAGGAGGCCGAGCGGCAGACGAGTCAACCCACCGAGCGGCCTGGAGGGACGACCGAGCCACCGGGAACGAGACCAACGGATAGGTTAAGCAGATACGTATAAAATAAGATTCCGATCGATACAGTGTTGCGTCGGTATCACATCGGTAAAAAGGGCGCGCGCGATGTTATCCAGCGATACAGTGTTGAGCCGATTTCACATCGGTAAAAGGGGCGCGCGCGATATTATCCAGGGAATACAGTGTTGCGTCGGTTCGTGTTGAAAATAGCGACCGACAGCGCGACTAAATTAGATTACAGGAAGCGCGCAGCGAAAGCGTCGTTAACGCGTTCGGAAACGTACATCAACGAGACGGATCTCGACGCGGTCGAAATCGAAGAAGCAAAAATAAGGCTTGCGAAACTAGAAGAAGCATACAAAACGTTCACGGAAACGCAGATCGAAATCGCGGCGAGCGGCGGCACGGCTTCGGAAGCGGAACTAAACCAGGAATCGGAAGAGGCCGAAAACAAGTACATACGGTTAAAAGTGTCGATGGAAAAAATGATAAAAAGTAAAATGAACAATGCGGACGAGGGAATGCTAGAGCGTACCGTGATTCAGGTGGATGAAGCAGCCAGCCAAAACAATGAGAGATTGCCTGCACCAGCATGCAATGCTCAGATAAAATTGCCTAGAATAGAATTGCCTAAATTTTCAGGGGCATATGAGGAATGGCATTTTTCGATATGTTCGGCTCGCTGATTCATTCTAATAAGGACCTGAACGATACGCAAAGGCTTCACTATTTGAAATCATCGTTGCGAGGTGACGCTGCGGAAGTTGTGTCGTCGCTAGAAATGTCGGGCGAGAATTACAAGGATGCGTGGGATAGGCTAACAGAAAGATACGACAATAAGAGGTTAACGGTGCAGAACCATATCAAGGCCATCTTCGACCTGCCGGTAGTCAAACGTGAGGACGGTACTGCCATTAGGGTGGTGTTAGACGGCATATTAAAACATATTAGGGCCCTGCGAGCGTTGAAGAGACCCACCGATCAATGGGACGATGTATTAATCCATATAGTTTCGAGTAAGCTGGATATGAGGACCATAAGGGAATAGGGAAAATTCAATTGAGTCAGCACAGATTCCCACCTTCGAGGAATTAATCGAATTCCTGAAGAAGCGATGCCAGACGTTGGAGGCGGTAGCCAAGGTAGGGAAATTTAACAAAGCTAATTTTCAGCAGTATTCGGATAACGCGCAAAGGGCAAAGGGTTGTCATGTCGCAGCCACCGCGGTGAAATGCTCGTACTTTCAGGGAGATCACAACGTTTATTCATGTAAGGAATTTAAGGAGTTAACGGTAGACGAACGTGTGAAACACGTGAAGGTTAAGGGCTTGTGCTGGAATTGCTTAAGAGGTAAGCACATGGCGAAGGATTGCTCGTCGGGAGGGTGCAAAACGTGCGCCAAGCGGCATAATTCTCTGTTGCATAAGGAAGGTACCAAAGATGAGTCAGGTCTAAATGCCAATAAAGGGAAAACGAAGGTCGATGCTAAAGGGGAACAAGGGGACAGCGCGGCATGTGGACACGCCTGTTCTATCAAATCGTATTGCTCAACGCAAATGTTATTGTCGACCGTTCTAGTAAAGGTGAAACATAACGATGGTCACTTTATCCAGGTTAAAGCGTTGTTAGATAGCGGCGCGGAGTCGAATTTCGTAATGGAATCTCTAGCCACTGAGGTTAAAACAAAGGAGTTCAAACATAGAAATCACAGGCATCAATCAGCAAATCTCAAAGGCACTGAAAACCGCCGAGGTGGATGTTAGGTCGAGATTCGGGTCGCGCGAGATTAAATTGCAATGCGTGGTCTTGCCTACCATAACGCGAAGAGTTCCTTACGTACGATTAGAAAGGGAGCAGTATATTTAGTATACCGATTTAATATACCGAGCAACATTAGATTAGCCGACCCGCAGTTTCACATCCCTTCCGAAATCGACATAGTGATAGGTACAGAGTGGTTCTGGGACTTGATGTGCGTAGGGCAGATTAAATTAGGCGGGGGTAAGCCAACGCTACAAAAAACGATAATGGGGTGGCTAGTAGTAGGAAAAATTCTGCAAGAGGCACCGGGACGCAAACCACAAACTGCTTGCAATCTGAGCAGTACAAGAATGCTGGACGAGACGCTACGGCAGTTTTGGAAAATTGACGATATCCCAAAAAGGGCGGAAATCAATGAAGAAGATCTAGAATGCGAAGAGTTCTTCAAGGGCACTTACACGAGGAACGCTGAAGGAAGATTTGTGGTACGGTTACCGATCAAGCAGGAAGTCATTGACAAGATGGGTGAGTCAAAGGGCGTAGCAGAGAGAAGATTTCGGTCATTAGAAAGGAAGCTGGAGAAAAACCCGGAATTGAAAGACGAATACGTCAGGTTTATGAAAGACTACAGGGAATTAGGCCACATGAGAGAAATAAACGAACAGTCGGACAGGTGAGGATTTTCCTGCCGCACCAGGCGGTCGTGAGAAACGACAAGAAGTCTACTAAGGTCAGGGTAGTATTCGATGCGTCGAGCCGAGACAATAAAGGGATTTCGCTTAACGACGCGTTGCGCAAGGGCCCGACATTGCAGTCGGATTTGTTTTCCATAATCTTAAGGTTTCGTTGTCATAGGTACGTTTTGACCGCAGATATAATCAAAATGTACAGGCAAATATTGATTCATGAGGATCACACTCCGTTTCGGACAATCTACTGGAGGTAAAACCCGGACGAAGCCATGAAATTATATGAGTTGGTAACGTTGACTTATGGGACGAAGCCGGCCTCGTACATAGCAGTTAAGTGCGTTCAACAGTTAGCAAAAGACGAAGGGAAAAGGTTTCCTTGGGCAGCAAAGGTGGTTCAAGAGGATTTTTACATGGACGACCTCCTAACCGGTGCGATGACCGTGGAGGAGCTTATGGAATTAAAGCACCAGCTAATCGAGTTGTTGAAGCTAGGCGGTTTCGAATTACACAAATGGGGCAGCAACGCTAAGGTTCTAAACGAAGGAGGTACACTTAATCTCGCAGAATTTATCGAGCATGAAGGTGGCCGCGAATCAAAGTTGCTAGGCATAGCCTGGTCCCCGAAAGAAGATAAGTTACATTTCAGGACTCCTGCCCGCGGTAACGATGGCCGTGTTACGAAACGGACGATATTGTCGGAAATCGCTCAATTGTTTGATCCGCTGGGTTTGATGGGTTCGGTAACTACATTCGCAAAAATATTGATGCAAAGCTTGTGGGTTAGCAAGGTAGGCTGGGATGACGTGGTTCCAATGAGCATTCAGAATTCGTGGTTATTATTTAGATCACAGCTAACAGGCTTGAATTATATTGAAATACCGAGATTAATGATGAGCTACGGTGTAAACCAAGCGCGCTTGCACGGTTTCTGTGACGCTAGCGAGAAGGCGTACGGAGCGTGCATCTACCTGGTGAGTGGGGATTCCGAGCAAGGGATTAGTTCGACGTTAATGTGTTCCAAGTCTAGGGTTGCACCTTTGAAAGCTGTGTCCTTGCCCAGATTAGAGTTATGTGGGGCGACGCTATTAGTTAGGTTGATGAATAAAGTGACAGAGGCCTTAGCCACGGAGGTTCTTGAAAGGCATTATTGGACTGACTCTAGAATCGTTCTGGCTTGGATAGGCTCTTCTTCGAGAAGGTGGCAAACCTTTGTAGCAAATAGGGTAGGCGAAATCCAGAACAGCTCCTCCTCAAACGAATGGCATCATGTAAGCTCGCGAGATAATCCAGCTGACTTGATATCTAGGGGGGTGACACCAGCGCAATTGAACAATTCAGCGATATGGTGGGAAGGACCGCGTTGGTTGAAAGTGAAAAATGACTTTGCGAAAACTGATGGCCTTGATGTGGTTCTGGATTCGGTACCTGAGGAGCGCAAGAAAGCGCTAACAGCAATAAGTCTGGTCGACAACCCAGCAATAGATTTTATTAGATTTTCCTCGTACTTTAAGTTGTTACGCGTGATGGCTTATATGTTAAGATTTGTAGGTAAATTTAAGAAGCTAAATATTTCTTATAAGGAAAAAGATATGTGACCGCGGAGGAGATGAGAGTAGCGCGAAATGTGATGGTGAAGGTTGTGCAATCGCTAGCGTGGAAGGACGAGGTGAAGAAACTAAGCAATGGTCAGGAGATTCCGAGGAGCTCCAAGCTAATCACCTTGAGACCCTATCTGGACGAGGAAGGAATGATGAGGGTGGGCGGAAGACTGCACCAATCATCATTAACCGAGGACGCCAAGCATCCGCTGGTGATTCCTGCAGGTCATCATTTCACCAAGCTGGTTATCACGGAAAGACATTGTGAGATGGCCCACGCCGGGCCTGCTACCACCTTGGCAGCGGTAAGGTGCGAATTCTGGCCGATAGCTGGAAGAAGCATAGTCAAGAAACTCGTGAGGAACTGCGTCGTGTGCCGCAAGGCCAATCCGGTCCCGTGTCAGCAATTAATGGGACGGCTTCCAGAGGCGCGGGTGCAAGAATCGAGACCCTTTTTAAGGGTGGGAGTCGACTACTGTGGTCCTTTCATGGTGAGAGATCGCGTTCGACGGAACAGCAGACAATACAAGGCTTACGTGGCGTGGCCGTGTATGCGTGCATGGCCACGAAGGCGGTTCACATAGAGCTAGTGGACGATATGACTACGGACGCATTCCTGGGTTCATTGAAGAGATTTACGGCGAGGAGAGGATTGCCTTCGGACATCTACTCGGATAATGGAAAAAACTTTGTAGGCGTTGAGCGGGAGATCCAGCGAGTTCTCAGGGATCCCCAGTGTTTGGAGAAACTCCACGGGCATTGTGCCAAGAACGGGATAAAATGGCACTTCAATCCTGCTAGGGCTCCGCACTTTGGAGGCCTGTGGGAGGCTGCAGTCAAGACATTGAAACGGCACTTGAAGCGGACCAACGCTTCGCTCACGGTAACGGAAATGACAACGGTTCTGAGTCAAGTTGAGGCTATGATGAATTCAAGACCGATAACACCCTTGTCGGATGACCCTCGAGATCTGGACGGCTTAACACCGGCACATTTCCTGATAGGCGGCTCAATGGCATCGCTACCGGAACCTGACCTGCAGGAGACACCGATTTCCAAGCTGTCTAGGTGGCAGCATGTAGAACTCCTCCGTCAGAGATTTTGGTCACGTTGGCAGACGGAATACTTAGCCACGTGTCAACAACGCTTTAAATGGAAGACTCTGAAGCCGGACGAGTTGCGGAGGGGGAAGATGCGGTTGTCAATGGTTTTTTTGTTTTCTTTTTGTATTGTTTAATTTTCCTTGAAGAATTTGCGAATGCGAGCGCTGACTATGTTAAGCGAAATCCTATAAGTTGCCAAAGCAGATTGTTTTTTATATGTTGAAAACGTGTAACGTTTGTCAAGGCGGGCGGCATGTTGGGACCGAATTATATTGCCAAGAGTGGCGGTAGGCGAGGCCGCCATGAAAAGAACATCCGGGGTAGGCCGGCAGGAGGCGTAGCGAGCGAAGGGAGAAATCGAGCGAGCGAAGTGCCTTCTTGTGAGTGTGAAAAAAGATCGGTTAGAGTAGAGTCGAACGGCGCTTTGCCCCCGTGCGAGACCTGTAAGAGAGCGGTTCCCGTAATAAAGTTTTCTACAAGAGGAAGAGTGTGGTTCTTCCCGCGAAAATCCTGGTTCGTTCCATCTACTCAGGAAGAGAACGAAATAACCGGCGTCGACGTAAAAACGGCGCAAACAAATAAAAACCCGAGGAGCTGTGAGCGAGTCTTATATTACTTAAGGATAACAGATAACTGTAAAAGTATAAAGTATCTTATATGTATAGATGTACGGACAGGTGTCTTGTACAGAAGATAAAACTTGCACGCTTAAGAGCCAAATGGACTTAGAAATAAAATATATTTTTATGGGTGATAATATCAAACTTGGGTATTATGAATATCGATCTTCCTAGCGGAAGAACTTAAGAAAGTAACACTGCGTTGCTAAATTCTTCCTGGTTAAGAAGCGGCCTGTTATAAAAATTAGCAAAGACCCGGGACTCGCCGGTCCAACCTGCGGCGCGTTTAATAATATCGAAAGGGACTCTCTTTAAGGCTGCCTGAGATGTTGAGGCGTGTCGCGTGCTGTGTGCAGAAAAATAGAAGTATTTATGCCACATTCTTCCAGAGCTAGGTGAATCCAACGACCGATAGTTTGTGACGAAACCGCTTTAAGCGGTTTAGAAAAAGAAATGAACAAAAAATCGCATGTAGAATGACGTAACTCCCTGGTAAGTCCTATATAGTGTTCCATGAGACGAACAACACAAAGATTCTCATGGTTTGCAAAACGTGAAAAAAGGAAGAGGGGTTGGGAACGACCCGGTGCTGAAGTTTTTATTCGATCCGGAACGCGAATGATTAACTTCTCCTCCAACGAGATCTGCGAAATTCTTAATAAGCTAAGCGTTTGTGCTCTATGTCCAGTAGCTAGGGCTAAGAGAAGTATCAATTTCTTGGTGATATCTTTCAAGGAAACTCCTTCATATGGATAAATAGAAGATAGCTTAGCTATCACAGGAGCGGGATCCCAGACAAAATCGTACCGCGGACGGGGAGGTCTGAGTACCGAAACGCCCTTACAGAAACGTTTAATCATGGGATGATTGCCGATTTCGTTCTGAGAAATTAAGGAGATCGCTGATCTCGTCGTATTCAGGCATGAATAGGAGGAGATCCTGGGTAGTTCCTGAGCTAAAAATTGTAAGATCTGAGCAACCGACGGTGAGTAGAGCGGTGACCTATTACGCTGGCAAAAATGCCACCAGGCGCGAAGCGAGTAGGAATATTGTTTGGTGGTCGATTCCGATAGGAAGGCTAGTAAGGCTGGAACTGCTGTATCTGGCACTAGGCGGGCCCTGAATGCCTCCCTGATAACTTCGCGACCCCCAGGGAAAGTGCCCTCCATGATGGGGCACTGAAAGGTGATGATAAAAGAGAATAATTAGGAGGTAGAATTAATGGTTTAGAAATTACGAGACGATTAAACAGTGGGGACCAGGGCTGTGAAGGCCACCAGGGCACTATCAGTGTTCCCGTTGCTTTGTCATCAATAATCTTTCTGAGAACGCGTGGTATTAAAATGAAAGGTGGGAAAGCATAGAAGTTTAGTTTCTCCCACGAGAAAGTAAACGCGTCTACAGTAACTAAACCCGGGTCAGGAAACCAAGAAGCGTACAAATCACATTTGGCATTTATTGAGGACGCAAACAAGTCTACATCAAAAGGACCAAAGGCTCTTGCCACCCGACGAAATGCGATGGCCGACAAAGACCATTCCGTGTCAGGATCCGAGGTTCTAGACTCGGCATCTGCAATATAGTTTTCTAGAGATGATATGTAAGAGGCGAACAAGAATATATTACGGTTCTCGCACCAACGCCAAATTTGTCTAGAAATCTCAGAGAGATGAGGAAATTGAATCGAGCCAAACTTATTAATGTAGGCTATCGCCGTGGTATTGTCAATGCGGAGTAAGATGTTGCAGTCGTGAAGATCCGCTGCGAAGCACAGCAGGCCGTTAAAGGCCGCTTTAAGCTCTAACGAGTTTATGTGAAGGGACTTTTCATCCTCAGACCACCAGCCATGAGTGCGCCCCTCACGGCAAGAAGCCCCCCAGCCGTTCAAAAACGCATCCGTGAAGATTTCTCGCACGAATCTGCCAGAACGGATCTTATTCGCCTGCCTGGAATTGGAAAATATGTTGATCCACCATTTGAAATCTTCCTGGAGGTGTGGAGAGATATCCATTCTTGCTGAGTACTCCTCCTTGTTTCTGACAAGAGCTAAGAACTTTTCTCTTTCGAATCTTTTTGTATAAAGCAGTCCATATTGAACTGCAGGGCAGACTGAGACGAGAGACCCAATAAAACTGGCAAATTCTCGAATAGAAGACCTTGTCTTACGGGCTAACGATGTTGTTAACTCTAATAATTTTGCCCTACGTGAAGGGGGGATCGCAATGGATGGTTCCATTGAATCAAAAATGAAGCCTAAATATTGGCATCTATATGATGGTACTAACTGCAATTTAGCAAAATTCACAAATCCCAAAGATTGAAGAAGGTTAACCGAAGCATAAACGTTGGCTCGACATTCTTCGCTGGACGAGCCTAAAAGGAGGAAATCGTCTAAATAAATTACTGATTGGTAGGCTCTTATACGGAGATGGGCAAATACAGGCCTAAGAATCTTCGTGAATATGTAAGGCGCTGTGGACAGGCCAAAAGGCAGATCCGTGAATTCAAAGGTCTTATTACGCCATTGGAAACGAAGAAACTTTCTATGTCCCTCAAAAACTGGGACTAACAGATAGGCATCTTCCAGATCGAGGGTTGCCATGTGCGTTCCCGGAAGCATGAGGCGAACCACGGTGCGTCAATCCTCTAATTTGAAGTGTGGAGGCTCGATGTGAGAATTGAGGTCACGCAGATTTAAGATAAAACGTTTACCTCCTGACGACTTATCTATCAAGAAGAAAGGGAAAAGGAATTGATTGTTGCTAAGTTCAACCGGTACGATGGCCCCTTTTTCCCTCAGGCGTTCTATCTCCCTATCGCGAGCTAGCGCAGCTGATAGTGATAGGTTGGGTTCAGCCAGACGAGCCCTTGATGGAGGCGAGCTAGAGAAAGGGATGTGGTAACCTCTTGTAGCACTCAAAACTACAGGGTCAGAGGTGATACTTGACGAAGATTCGTAAAATTTCTGCAGACGACCGGCCGAACTTACGTTGCTTATGGTGCCGGCGAGATCTGGATTGAGGCCGGGAGCGGTAGTGTTGGCTCTGATGATAGTGAGCCCCTGTTCGGCGAGTCGACGATGGACGGGCAGGGGCTTTCCGGTTTCCCGGAATCCTAGATGTTTGCTGGTGAACTCGATGTTGAGCTGCCTGGTGAACCGGCTGTAACGTCTTCTTTCCTACCGGAGGGGCTGATTCAGGAACCTCCCGGCCAGTCTTTTCGCAGACCTGGGCTGCCCTAAGCGTTTCGGCAAAGTTTTGCCCGAATAGAAACTCGTCGATCGGAGCTGACTCCGCGGCGTTCTTGCCAAGGATGTTGAGAGAGGGCTTGGTGAAAGCTCTCCTCGTCAGTGAGAGACGGTAGTGGTGATCCGCTAGCAGATGAATGCCCTCTGAGAAATTTGTCAGAGCCGATCTTGTTTCGTCCTTAAGATCTTGCAAAATTTCCGGTTTCAGCAAAAGCGACATGCCCGAGCCGAGGGCATTCAGGCAAGCAGCCACCTGAGCCTGTGAAGACGACTGATATTCGTCCCGTTTAATGACCGACTGGGTCAGTGCCGCGACTAGCTCCTTGTTCAGCTTTGGTGGGGCCAGCACTGTTAGCTCGCCCTTAGGCTCATATTTAGACAGCAGAGTAGAGCGCATCTACGTATCGAGACCGCTTCGCGATTCCGTTTGAATTGCATTCAGAACCATAGGATTCCAGGAGGATGATGTAGGAGGTGTCTGAGTTCCCCCGAACAGTTCGTTAGCCAAGGTATACGCCACGGGAACAGCTTCCGGAGCCTGAGATTCCGGAATGTCTGCAGTAAGTGGGTCGGCAAAGGATACGTTACCCGTTGGTCTGTAACTCGCCTTGTCGATGCTAGAAATCGTCGGCGTAACTGTATATGGAGAATGAGACAGAATAAGAATCATATCGGTTACGTCCTCCCTTTGCCAGATACCAGGGGGGGGGGCTGGGTCAACGGGAGGACATACCTGGTACAGGGCCTCAGTCTGCTTGTGCGACCGTGTGTTCTATTATATTCTGCTCTAAGGTGTTAATTGCTGCTAAGGGTGATGCTGAGCCCGCATCCTGTGGCGATATAGCCTCTACCGTCGAACGCACCTGACGCCTGTCTAGGTTATGTGGGCTGTTGCGGCTCGCGAGAAAATCTCGAAATTCACCGAGAATTTCACTATATCTTCCCTGGATCGGGAACGCCGCACCGAAGAGTCCCTCGATGAGACGTTGTCCGATGAATAAATGTCCTTAGATTTCCCCTTCATTTGCCTCTCTTTCCGAGCACGTTCGCGCGATTTTTCCCTTGAGGAATGTTTACGAGACGGACTTCTGTACCTGGAATGTCTCGAAGAAGAGCTCTTTCTCGCGCTTTTATGCTTACCCAAGCAGCAAAATAGGACGAAATTACGTTTATTTGACTTTCTGATAGGTTGAAAAGTCTGTTCGACCAAGCCCAATTTATGTTGTATCGACGTCGAAAGAAGATAAGTGGGGAATAAAGTAGAAGTAATTTTACGGTTGAAATTAGGTAACGTAAGGTATGTCGCCCTATAAGTCATAGTCTGATTTTGTGAAATGGACCTAGCAGAAGGTCGAATATCAGGCACATCTTGGTAATTTTGACCAAATTGTACCCTCTTTCTTTTGGCGATACAGCATTTTTTTGTGTCTACCAGTGCTGCCACATCATGAAATATATTCCACACTAGTTCTATCTACACGAGTGTCCATGGTACAATTACAACGTATAGTTCCAACCAGTCGTAGAAACCCGGAATAAAATATTGACAGAGTCCATCAGTACTGCAGTTTTGAAACTGAATATCGTGTACCGTGTGACAGAAATATAAGTGCGAAAGAAAATTTTCTGTACAGATTTTTATTTTACTACGCTAAAACCAACGCGCTTTCGAAAACAAATAATTTAAGCAATTATGAAATAATCGTTAATTATTTAACAATGTGTTTTGCATTTGGCACAATAAAAATATTTTAATCTTATATTTCTGTGAAAAGTAATCGTGAAATAGGTTTTCTTTTATCCTTAGTCACTTCGAGAGATATAATATAATTTAGTCGTCATGGCTTCCGGATGGTTGCCGCGTCCGTTTGCAGTGTGGTGCCGACGTTTCGCAGGCGTTGCAGTCTGCTTCATCAGGGCTGGGAGACTCTGATACTGAGCTCCCTCGCGTTGCGCTCGTCCTTTTATACTCGTTCTTGGGGGGAGGGAAGGGGGGTGGTCAGGGGGAGGGGGTGGTCA